>NC_081533.1:1928578-1931078 GCF_030273125.1 Centropristis striata | reverse complement strand
CAAAGGCATCAATAATAACTTCTAAATAATATAATAAGTGAGAGGAGACTCATGCATAATAAGTCATTTTCAGTAGATTTTGCAGATTTTGCTTTAACTCAAGTGCAAGGCCTTGACTGTATCTGCAGAGATCAGCTGACCTGCAGCAGCTTCAGCTCCTCTAAAGACAACAGGGATCCAGTCTGCAGCTTTGTGCCTTTACATTCAGTTTCCTCTCTGTTTAAACTCTGATATCCATCTATCTTTTCTCCTAAATGTGACCTGAGAGGCTGATTAAAGTGAGGAGAGCAGAGAGGGGACCGGCCTGCAGCTCACCCAGATTTGGCGTCGCCCTCTACTGGTGATGAGCAGAAACACAGAAACACACAACTGGTTCTAACTGCACCCACACATTTATTCTCTCACTGATAATCAGAGAAGAAACCTGTGTAGTGTCCGGCAGCTCCAAATAATCCAGACTTGTTGCCTCCATCAGAATAGAAAACAAAGCAGCGTGGAGCCCTACTGTACATTTACCTCTAAAGTTCTGGCTGTAAACTCCATGAGGCCAGTTTCAGTTTGATGATGATATACCAAGTAAAACTGGAGACAAGCTCAAATAGATTTAGTATCAAATGATAGAACTGGATGGAACCCTCTTATATGGTAGATTTGACACCTTTGGTCACATTTGACACATTTACAATTCTTTATTGAGCATGATAGTGTTTTGAAAGTAAAAAATAAAGATTCAAAATCATATTTTATGTTGGACTAAAGGACTAAAAAAGACACAAAATGACCAAAAACAGACACAAAATGTGAAGACAGAATGACAAAAAAAAACCCACATAAGACACAAAAAGAGACGCAAAAAGCCACAAAATGACAAAAAAAAGACAAAAAATGACCGAAAAAGACACAAAATGACCAAAAAAGACACAAAATGACAAAAAAAGGCTCAAAATAAGAAAAAAAGACACAAAATGACAAAAAAAATACACAAAATTACCAAAAAAAACCCACACAAAATGACTAAAAAAGATGCAAAAATAACTGAAAAAAGACACAAAATGACTAAAGAAAGAGACACAAAATGACTAAAAAAACCCACACAAAATGACTAAAAAAGATGCAAAAATAACTAAAAAAGACACAAAATGACAAAAAAATACACAAAAAAACCCACACAAAATGATTAAAAAAGATGCAAAAATAATTAAAAAAGACACAAAATGACTTACAAAGACATGAAAAGGATTGAAAAGGATTGAAGAATGGACAAAGTAGCCTAATGAGACTCCACAGAGTTGAGTGTGACACTTAAATTGGGTCAGATGTCAGTTTAAATCCCTCTACATGTCTTTTTTTATTCCCGTCCAATCTCACCCTCTGTGTTTCTCCTCTTTTCTAAATTTAGGGATGGAGGGATGGTTCCAAAAAAAATGAAAAACAACGGGGAAGGAAAATGTGGAGAGGGAAGGAAAGAGAGAAAAGAGAGAATGAGGAGAAAAGATGGAGGGAGAGGTGAAAATAGAGAACAGGCTGCCACTGTCAACACTGTGTGTGTGTGTGTGTGTGTGTGTGTGTGTGTGTGTGTGTGTGTGTGTGTGTGTGTGTGTGTGTGTGTGTTTCCACTGCGGGTCATGTCGGCCACTTCTCCCTGTTTACTACAGAACACTTACTGTGTTTGTCAAGTTTAACTTCATTTGTCTTTTATTTTCCTAAATCCTGTTTAATTTTTTTTTTTTCAGTGCAGCCCAGAGGATAATCTTAATAATATCTTAATAATCTTAATAAAAGGACACAAATTGACAATAAAAAGACACAAAATGGCAAAAACAAAAGGTGCAAAATGGCCAAAAAGGAAACAAAATGACAAAAAAAAACAGGTGTAAAATGACCAAAAGAAGCGTCAATTTTTTCTCGTGAATTCGTCTTTTTTTTCTCGTGAATTCGTCATTTTTTTTCTAGGGAATTCGCCTTTTTTTTCTATAAATTTTTCACTTGTTTCTCATAAATTTGTCACTTTTTTCTCATAAATTCGTCACTTTTCTTCTTGTAAGGTTGTCACTTTTTTCTCATATTCCTCACTTTTTTCTCGTAAATTCGTAAAAAAATTTCTCGTAAATTTGTCACTTTTTTCTCGTGAATTTGACAATTTTTTGTTCTAAATCTGTCACTTTTTTTGTAAATTCGTCACTTTTTTCTCGTAAATTTGTCACTTTTTTCTCGTAAATTTGGACATTTTTGGTTCTAAATTTATCACTTTTTTCTTGTAAATCTGTCACTTTTTTTTGTAAATTTGTCACTCTTTTCTTTAAATTTGTCACTTTTTTCTCGTAAAACTGTCAATTTTTTCTCGTGAATTTGTCACTTTTTTATCATAAATTTGTCAATTTTTTCTCGTGAATTTGACAATTTTTTGTTCTAAATCTGTCACTTTTTTTGTAAATTCGTCACTTTTTTCTCGTAAATTTGTCACTTTTTTTCTCGTAAATTCGTCACTTTTTTTCTCGTA
>NC_081533.1:1906078-1923578 GCF_030273125.1 Centropristis striata | reverse complement strand
TTAGAATTAGTGTATTCTAACTAATAAGTGAATTTTCTTTGTTCACATTTGAAACATTTAAAATTATTTGTTGAGCAAGTAAAAAAAGATTCAAAATCACATTTTATGTTTTGACTGAAGGACTAAAAAAAGACACAAAATGATCAAAAAAAAAGACACAAAATGAGTAAAAAAAGACACAAAAAAAAATGATTTTCTTGTCATTCCAGCTCGCTGTCCATATTTTTCCTGATTAGTTCAACTTTTTGCACACTGTAAAATATGTATATATATTTTTTCCTTAATTTTACTGTATTATTTTATGGTTGTTTGCACAAATGGCAGTGAATTTTATGTTAAAAAAATAAATTCCCATCATATCCAATAAAAATAAATGAATAAATGTAAAAAATAAAAATAAAAATAAAAATAAACATATTTTACAGCTATATATATATATTTTTTTAAAATTCAGATTTTTACTGTATTTTATTTGTATTTTTAAATATATTAGCTGTAAGTGCTTTTGCTGCCAGACTTTTTTAATACTTTTTTAAACCATTTTTTACAGTGTATAAGAAACCAGAATGTAAAAGCCAGAAATGCTGAGAAAGAAAAGAAATATAGTATATATAATATATATATATGAAGATATTAAATATCACATTTTCAGCTTTCTTGCGATTTCAGAACTTTTTTAAGTAGTTTTATACGATTGTGACAATCATTATAATTCTAGAAAGAAATAGAAAAACTGAGTGAAACCCTTCAAGTTTTCGCTCCGCTGCGATTCTTGCGACTGATTTTTACGCTGGCTATTAATTTAAAGCAGCCTGGAAGATGTGAGCTTTGATCTCCACCTCTAAAAGCCTCAGTTAGTCTTTTTCTCTCTGTGGTTTGAGGCCCAAACAGACCGTTTCTGTGGAGTCCCCCACATGCTAAAAGTTACTGGTGTTTCCATCGTCTGGGCTCCCAGAGAGCAGGAGTAAAGTCTGACGCTGGAGCTTTAAGAAGGTTAATTCAATGAAGAGTGATCCAGGATGCCTCCAGGATGTGATCCCAGTCAGCTTTAATATCAACCGCTGAATAGCTGAGGTCAAAGGTTCTCTAAACATGTTCAGCTCCGCTTCAGCTACAGTAAATGTAATTTGTCATCAAGACGGATGAAGGAATGTGAAGAGATCTCCGTGTGGTTTTTAAGGGTTTCAGCCTCAGTTCAACCTTTTATTCAGCTAAAGTTCAACACGTTCTGATGTGACGATTATTCATCATGTTCGGGAAAACATCTCTATTTTTATTGCACTACTTTTAAACAAACAACAGCAACAGTTTTTAGTGTAAACAAACAGAGATCGCTAAGTGAACACCTCCTGCAGCAGCAGCACATACACACTGTACTGCTACAGAGCTAACTGTTAGCCTGTTAGCACATACACACTGTACTGCTACAGAGCTAACTGTTAGCCTGTTAGCACATACACACTGCACTGCTACAGAGCTAACTGTTAGCCTGTTAGCACATACACACTGCACTGCTACAGAGCTAACTGTTAGCCTGTTAGCACATACACACTGTACTGCTACAGAGCTAACTGTTAGCCTGTTAGCACATACACACTGTACTGCTACAGAGCTAACTGTTAGCCTGTTAGCACATACACACTGTACTGCTACAGAGCTAACTGTTAACCAGACTGGACGCTGAGGGGTTAACATCCCCTCTGGCTCTGCAGGTGGCTCATTAAGAAGAGCCTCTGGCCCCCGCGGCTCGTGAAGAAGAGTAAGAACGAGTCTCCAAAAGTCTCTAATAACACCAGAAAAAGTCGCTGGATTTGTCTCCAGTCGCTTTTTTAAAAAATAGTCGCTAAGGGGGTCTGAAAAGTTGCTAAGTTGGCAACAGTGCTTTGCTGAATGGCACATGTTGTTGTGGCATCAAGTACTATGTCACATCCTGCAGGTCCCTAAATATAACCAAGTAGTTTTCTTTCCTAACCTTTAACCAAGAAGTTTTTGTTCCTAAATATAGCAAAGTTGTTTCTTGTCTAAACTTTAACAAAGTAGTTTTCTTTACGAAACTCGTCGTTTTCTTGTCTAACTATAGCCAAATAGTTTTGTGAGAACTCTTGAAATAAATCATGTGTTAAAGTTTATTTCTTAAACATAAACAGGTAGTCTTATTTCCTAAACTTTAACCAAGTGAGAACTCATATCATAAACCATGTGTTCAAGTCTATCAGACTGTACGTCCTCAAATATCCCAAACTCCAAAACTCTTAAGGGGGCCTTTAGTGTGTGAGTCTGTTTGGTAGAAAATCAAGAGTTTAATGTGTCGACTTTGGCTTGAATAAACAGAAGAAGGTTTGCATGCCATCATTCCTTTAGCTGAAAAGAAATACAACAGGAACCTGAACCTGTATCTACAGATAATCTGACGCAAAATGATATGAGATAATCAGAGTAAAAGGTGCTAAAATTGTGACTGATCCCAAGGAATCGGTCCATATTAATGCCTGTGTAGCATTATATGCTAAAACTGTCTCGTAATGCTTTAAAAGTCCAAAAAAAAAGGACTTCCTCGCTGCAGAGGACTCAGAAAGCCCCTCTTTTTCACACTGGGCCCACCAGAAGAGGCCACTGTGCGGCCCCCGCCCCTCAGGTTGAGCAGCGGCGGCTGTCAGGGAGCCGGAGGACGGAGCTGGAGTCAGTTAGCGCTGACCCGGGTTCAGCTTTGACGCTGACCTCCCAACGGTCCGGGTCACGGCAGAGCGAGGGAGCCCACCCCTCAACTGTAAATGGGCTGTTTGAGTGAAAAGAATATATATCAGCCGGAGGGCAGCTTACTGTGTTACACACACACACACACACACACACCGCAGACAAACACAGCATTCACACACACACATACAGTGAAAACACACATGCATGTTCACGTACTCTGAATTCATAAAATTCACAAAAAAAACGGTCAAAGCAAACAAACACGCAGAGGCCCGACTGCAAATTGCCGTGACAACACTAACTGGTTTGACCCCAGTTTACTCCTGGGGAAAGAGATATGTACGACACACACACACACACACACACACACACGTATGTAAACATACCGTCCTATGAGGTGTTATAAAACAGTTTGGGCCCCACATGTCTCTCGTTTCTGCATTTTCATTGAGCGCTTTTTTTAAAATTCTGTAGATAAAAGCAACATTTTAGTGTCTTTTTCTCTTTTATTTTGAAAGGAATTAACCGACTGGAAACCGTTGGTGTGTTTGTGTGTGTGTGTGTGTGTGTGTGTACTTGTACTCCAATCATAGTGAGGACCAGCATTAGTTCTTAACTAACTGAGTGAGGACATTTTTGCGAAGTGAGGACATTTCAGGTGGACCTCACTTCTTGTTTGAAGGTTCGGACTTGGTTTCAGTTTCCGGTTTAGTTTAGGGGTCAGGGGCTACAAATTCATTATGTTAATGATGTGTCCTCTAAAGGATAGAAGGACAAGAATGTGTGTTTGTGCGTTCTCGTCCTTCGTACATAGTGGGGACCATGACTTTAACCAGCAAACTGAGGACATTTTTTCTTTAAAGGCCTGTTTGAGGGTCAAGACTTGATGTTAAGGTTCAGGTTATAATCAGGTTTAGGTTCAGGTGGTTAGGGTCACTCATTCAGGTGTGATGGTTCAGGTTAGGGGTCTAGGGATGAATTTCATGAATACAGAGTCCTCACAAAGATAGAAGGACAAGGGTGTGTGTGACCAAAGAAAGACACAAAATGACAAAAAAAAAGTGCAAAATGGCAACAAAAAAAAAGACACAAAATTACCAAAAAAAGATGCAAAATGCCCCAAAAATGACACAAATTGTCCTAAAAAGATACAAAATGACAAAAAAGGTGCAAAATGGCAAAATGTGTGTGTGTGTGAATGCAGACTTCTTTCAGGGACTAATTTTAGCAGGTAGTTTGTTTCCTGTTGGAGACACACCTCTCACAGCAGTGCTGTGTGTGTGTGTGTGTGTGTGTGTGTGTGTGTGTGTGTGTCTGACTGCAGCGTAACCTCTCTCGTCCCTGTGATTCTGCTCTACGCTGTAATTTGTTGTAATTTGTGGCTGTGAGTCCTGCAGCGAAGCCTCGATACGTTAAATACAATCAAAAGAAACAGAAACAGAAACATCCTCCGTCGCCAACAGGTGAAAGTTTTGCGATCGGACTGGTCGGTCGCCAAATCATTTTGGAAGTCAGCTCTGTCTCCACTGTGTTAAAGTGTTCATGTGTTAATGTGTTTTAGTCTTTTTGGTCATTTTGTGTCTTTTTTTGGTCATTTTGTGTCTTTTTTTGTTGTCATTTTGTGTCTTTTTTTGTTGTCATTTTGTGTCTTTTGTTTTAGACATTTTGTGTCTTTTTGGTAATTGTCTGTCTTTTTTAGGTCATTTTGTGTCTTTTTTTTGTCATTTTGTTTCCTTTTTTGCCATTTTGTGTCTTTTTTTGGTCATTTTGTGTCTTTTTTGTCATTTTGTTTCCTTTTTTTGGTCATTTTGTGTCTTTTTTGTCATTTTGTTTCCTTTTTTTGCAAATTTTTTGTCCTTTTGTGGTCAATTTGATTCTTTTTTGGGTAATTTTGTGTATTTTTTGACAAATCTGCTTCATTATTTGTCCAAACTTTGTCTGAACTACTGGCTTAGAGAGCCAGAGATGCAGGATACAAAATAGCTTGTGAGTGATTTGAAAGCACTCAGGATAAATAAAATATATCTATCTATCTGTCTATCTAAAACAATATGCGCGTGCAGAAGTTTGATTTGCGCGCGCTGGTCTCATTACGAGTGCACGATTTATGCCAGAATGTTCTAATCCCATACTTGTTTAAATTATTCAACAGTTTCTTGCAGCTTTCTATCAGTCGTTATCACACCGAGACGTTCAGCTTCACAGAAAAACTCCTTTTAGCATCGACGTTCCAACAGACAGGTGCAACGCCACTGTTTCTCTTGGTCACACCAGTTAAATTTCTCCTGTTTGCTCCCGCAGCTCATCTCTTCTTCTTCTTCTCTCCTTCCTGCAGGACGAAGCTCACATCTCAGCCTTTCTCTGTCTGAACTAAACTAAATTGAGGCCAGATGCTGCAGCTCTCTGCAGCTCTGTGGCTGTTTCATGTTGCTTTGAGAACTCTTGATTGCCAGACTGCTTTTATAGATGAAAAATGCTGCTAATTAGCATCGGGCCCAACACGCCTCACCTCTGGAGCTGCAGTTTGTCACCAGCGTTAAGCTGCTTCAGATGTTAAAGCCGTCACCAGGTGTTGAGATTATTCTGTCCACGCTGAGCACGCTGTGGATTTAATGTTCCCGCAACGTTTGACTCAATATGGATCCTTTGCACACTGTAAAAAACATGAAACTCACCAAGTATTTTCTTCTTATATCAAGCAAAAGTATCTTAATTATGTTGTTTTAAGTATAATTGACCTACTGACCATTTATGGTCTTATTTAATTATCTTATTGTTTAAAAACGTCTTTTTAGGATTGACATTGTGAGCTTTTTCACGCTTTTCAAGCTTGTGCTCGTGTCTTTGTTTAGTCATTTTGTCTCTTTTCTGGGGGGTTTTTGGTCATTTTGTTTCTTTTTTTAGTCATTTTGTTTCTTTTTTGGTTGTTTTGTGTCTTTTTGTCTCTTTTTTGTGTCTTTTTGGTCATTTTGTTCCTTTTTTTGGTCATTTTGTGTCAAATAAAAAGCAACTGCTCTTTGATCTTGAGCGAACACTGGACATGTTTGATTTTTTGAAACATTGTCTGCCATTGACTTCCATCATATTTATTAACCTTTGCAAATATATGTCAGCATTTATTTCCTAAACATAACAGGGTAGTTTTATTGCCTAAACTTTAACCAAAAAGTTTTCTCTCCTTAACTTAAACCAGGTTGTTTTCTTTCCTAAAAATAACCAAGTAGATTTATGTCCTAAACTTTCACCAATAGGTTTTATTTCCTAAATATGACCAAGTAGTTTTCTTTCCTGAATGTTGATTCAAATTGACAATAAAAAAGCAACCGCTCTTTGATTTTGAGGGAACACTGGATGTTTAAACACACTGTTTGATTGCTGAAACATTGTCTGCCATTGACCTCCATCACATTTATAAAAAAAATAGCCTATAAAAGCCTCTTTTTGAAGGAAAACGCACCCTTTTTTTGCGCTTCACCTTTTGCAGATTTCGGGTTCTTTTTACTCTCTCTCGATCTGTCTGGGCACAAACTGTTGACCTGAACTGTTTTCACAGCTCCTGTACACTTCCTCTTTTAACTGTGGCACGCACACACTCACACACACACACACACACACACACACATTAACACACACACCAGGTCGCCGGCTGGCCTCTGGAGCCCTCGGGGTGTGTGTGCGTGTAAGAGTGGGCTTGTTTTCCAAGCTACATTTTGCTGCCACATGGATGTAGAGTGGTTTAGTATGTCTGCCTGGCAGGCCTGCTCACACACACACACACACACACACACACACACACACACACACACTCACAGTCCAATTCGAAGGGAGTTCCTCAGGCAGCCAGACAAGGCTCCCTTTCACACTCCAAGATACAGCATCAGATTGGACCGATTGTGTATTTTTTTCTAGTGTGTGTGTGTGTGTGTGTGTGTGTGTGTATGTGTGTGTGTGTGCATTATGTGGGTATTTCTTGATACATTTTCTCTTTCCATTTCTCTCTGTTTTCTTTTCACACACACATTTTGGCAGCAAACTGACAGGTTTCATCTGTCTTAGCCCCCGGAAAATAATAGTACATTGAACAAAAAATAATCCCTTAGTGTGTGTGTGTGTGTGTGTGTGTGTGTGTGTGTGTGTGTGTGTGCCAGGGGTGTGGTCTGGATGACATTTAGCGTAAAAGGTGAGAAGTATACACCTCCCCCCCCCCTCCCTCTCAAATCTGGCAAAACACACACACACACACACACACAAACACACACACACACACATACAGAGAGAGCAAGCATGGAAAAGTTGTGATGTAATGACGCCACACTTCTCTTGCAGGAGAACACGTACAAAACCGCACACGGGATTACACACACACACACACACACACACACACACACATGCATGCAGAGTGTGTGTGTGTGTGTCGTAGCCGTCGCCGCGGAGACGCAGGCGTCACAGCTTCACACTGATTGCGCAGGCTGAAACACACTTTCCCTCCAGACGGCAGTGAAGCGGAGGAGCCCTCACTGTAAACACTCGCTTCAGTTTTCCGCAAAAAAAAAAAAAAAAAAAAATCCAACCCAAAAACCAAAATTGCTACCACAACATTACGGCTCCGAGGTCACAGGCAACAAACTCTGATGTGAGCTGAAAACCATAAAGAGGTTTCTCTCATAATGATGGAGGGCATAAAGTTTTAAAGCTCCTTTTTTTTTTCTTCTTCTTCTTCTGGTGGATGAGTTGCCATGGCAACGGGGAGAAGAACAAGCTGCCCGTGGAGACGGTGAACATGGAGTGTGTGTGTGTGCATGTAAAGGAGCTTCTTGTTAATGTGAATAATGTTTGAACAAAGCCACAAATTAAAGAGTTTAGAGTTCAGAGTGCTCATGTTGCTGAGGTTTTTTAAATTGTTACGTTGTGCTGTATTTCTTTCTCTTCATGTCTTCGTTTACATGTTGAAGGTCTGAAAAGTGGCGTCGCGTCTTCACTTTTTATTCTACGTTTCGACGAGCGTTTTCAGGAGGAAATCTTATATTTCCCTGCTGTCAGCTTCCTACGTTGTGGCTTGAAACTTCGAGACAGTTTTTGTTTGATGATGATAGACGGAGTAAAACTGGAGACACGGTCAAATATATTGAATATACAAAATAAAGATGTTATCGTCATTTTGCCTCTTAAATGTTGAGCGTAACTTAAATGTTTTTTTGGGTTAAAAATGTTAAAACAGTGAGTCAAAGTGTAAAAGTCAGGGGTCTCAAACTAAAATGACCTGGGGGCAGCTGGAGCAGTATCAACATGACCAAAAAAAGACACAAAATTACTGAAAAAAAGACACAAAATGACACAAAAAATGACACAAAATGACACAAAAAATAACCAAAAAAGAGGTCAGAATGAGGATAAAATAAAAGTTACGTCAGGGTTAAAGGTTAGCAACACAGCAGAGAGAGACAGAAGGAGTAAGGGAATATCCCCACAGTATAGTGTGTGTGTGTGTGTGTGTGTGTCTGGACACGGCCGTTCTGTCAGCTTCCACAGACTCCCTTTTATACTTTTTGAACAGAGATTTATCAGATATTTTACAAGAACCTCAATAAAGGAGGGAGAGAGTGTTCGTGTGTGTGTGTGTGTGTGTGTGTGTGTGTGTGTGTGTGTGATTTTCCACACACGCCATCCAAAGAGTTTCACAAACTCACATACACTCAAAAATTCTGACAAACGCCACCACGATCACAGAAAGTCTCATAAAATCTCCTTCACTCTCTCTCTGCAAACACACACTCCTCTCACACACACACACACACACACACACACACACACACACACACACACACACACACACACACAGCGTCCGAGCAGAGCTAGCCGTGCTAAAAATACCCGGTGTGTGTGTGTGTGTGTGTGTGTGTGTGTGTGTGTGTTGGCCTGGGGGCGACCTGGGCCGGCTTATAAATGTCCTCTTTGTAGCTCAGTGGAAATGTCCAACAAATGACTCTTTTATTAGGGCAAGACAAAAAAACACAGCTAATTATGTTTACTCAGATCACACACACACACACACACACACACACACACACACACACACACACACCCAGGCTGGCTGGTGTGTGTGTAGCCGTTATAAAAGAGGAATATTGAGGTCCTGTTAGAGACTGTGTTGGGGAACAGTAGCAGGAAGTGAGTGACAGCACCTCTGGGTGCAACAAAGACACAAACAAAGAGAGTTGTGACGCTCCGAAGTGTCCGGCTGATAGTTTGCATGAAAAAGGAAAAAGCGTTTTAGAGAAAGAAGGGATAGAAGACTCAGCAGGGGATCATAAGAGGCTGAAAACTTGTTTTTAAAGGCTGAAGTTTGCAGCCAAATATGTTTTTTAACTTCCAGTCGATCGCTCTTTTTCTTATTTCATTGCATGTAATGTGTTCTACTTAATATAACACTTTAAAATAGTGCAATTATTATTCTTTTTAGCAAAGAAAAATCTTAATTTTGCAGTCGTCATGTAATTGGTGTGGTGAAAAGTCTTCGTGGAGCCTCGATATTTAAATCTGAGCAGATCTTTGGTTGCAGGTCAAACCTTTAGTGACTCTTTCTCTCCAGGAAACTTTCTATAAAACATACATGCCATAACATCTCTGCAGAACATACAGTAAAGTTTTAAAACTCTTATCATAGTGAAGAGTTCAGTGAAACACACACAGGTTGGTCGCCGTGTCAACGTACAAACTGCAGGAGGTTTTAAACTTGATACAAGTTTTTCTCTATCCAAGGCACACAGAATAGTCTACACTGAATGAATGAAAAAATGAATGAATGTATTCTTTTTTAAAGTTCTGACTGAATATTTCCTCTGACTGCAGGTGCTGAGAAAACATCCAGGTCGACTGTAAAAAGAAACTTCTAACACGGGATGAGGTGATGCATCCGTCCATCTCTATCAGCTCGGTGTGAAAATCACAGCCGATTCATAAAACAACACCTTATCTGTTAACCAGAGCCAAACTCAAAGCAGCCACAGTCTGACAGTAAGATACTGCAGAAAAAGAAGCACGAAGACGGGACAAAATGTGTCCGAAAAAGGTGAGTTTTAACCCTGTGTAGTGTCCGGCAGCTAATCCAGACTTGTTGCCTCCATCCAGACTAGAAAACAAAGCAGCGTGGAGCCCTACTGTAAATTTACCTCTAAAGTTCTGGCTGTAAACTCCATGAGGCCAGTTTCAGTTTGATGATGATATACCAAGTAAAACTGGAGACAAGCTCAAATAGATTTAGTATCAAATGATAGAACTGGATGGAACCCTCTTATATGGTAGATTTGACACCTTTGGTTACATTTGACACATTTAAAATTCTTTATTGAGCATGATAGTGTTTTGAAAGTTAAAAAAAAGATGTAAAACATTTTATGTTGGACTAGAGGACTAAAAAAGCCGCAAAATGACCAAAAAAGCCACAAAATTAGAAAAAAAAAAAGCCACAAAATGATGAAAAAAGACGCAAAAAGACACAAAATGACCCAAAATGACCCAAAAAAAAGACAAAACAACCAAAAAAGAAACAAATGAGGAGACAAAATGACCAAAAAAAACCCACAGAAGACACAAACTGACCAAAAAAAACACAAAAAGAACAAAAAAGGTACAAAATGACCAAAAAAGAAAAAAAAAATACACAACATGACTTACAAAGACATAAAATGACCAAAATTGTTGTGCTAAACACACCAGAGCCAAATCAAATGGAGTCCCACTAGAATAAAAACCAGAGTTGATGACAGGATCACACACAATCACAAGATCACATTTATGTTGGTTTTTCTTTGTTTCTTTTTGGTTCTAAATGTTTTAATCAAGTAAGTCAGAATAAAAAATCAGTTATTATTATCAGGTCATATAGGTGAAAAACAATAAGTGGTGTATACAGGCAGGATGAAAAGGATTCAGAAATGGACTAAAAAGCCCAAAACTCCATCGAGTTAAAGACTTAAAACGACAAAAATGAAGCTTAAAAAGAGGAAACGAGGTCAAAGGCTGTGAGGGAATTCCTGCTTTCCTTTCAGCTGTCAATCATTCAGCTGGTGCCAGAGATACCAAGGAACCAGTGTGTGTGTGTGTGTGTGTGTGTGTGTGTGTGTGTGTGTGAATGGTGCGTTAGGTCCTGGACTTGACAATGGACGCCGTCTCTTTGCGGTCACGCCACGCCATCAGAGAGACAGAGAGAGAAGATGAAAGAGGAGGAGAGGAGGAGAGGAAAGGAAAGAAAAGGAAAGGAGAGGAAAGAAAAGGAGAGAAAAGAAAAGGAGAGAAGGGGAGGAAAGAGGGATGGAGAATGAGGAGAAGGTCTTAGGATTGGTGAGCGCCAAAAGCGTAGCGGGAGAAAGCGAGCGCAGAGCGTGGCGGCGCAGGGAGATGGGAAGGCTGCTCGCTCACAGAAAGGACGGATTAAAGAAGAAGGGCTTCGGATAGTTCAGCCAAAAAACACGGAGAATGGAGGGAGAGAGAGAGAGAGAGAGAGAGAGAGAGAGAGAGAGAGAGAGAGAGAGAGAGAGAGAGAGAGAGAGAGGCTGGCCCCTGACCCGGGGACATTATAGGGAGGAGATTATGGTTGTTCAAAACTCTCTAAGCACTCACCCTGGGACCCCAGCTAATACCCTGACACACACACACACACACACACACACACACACACACACTGCAGCTCAAAGAGAATACAGGACACACACTGTGGAACCCAACAAACACATGTAAAGTTATATTTTTCTGAAGTTAAAATCAATTAAACGAGCTGCTCTGTCATTCCAGGACTCACGGGTCGAGAATTATTTGATGAAAATGACTTAAAAAAGACACAAAATGACTAAAAAAGACACAAAAAGAAACAAAAAAGACACAAAATGACTAAAAAAGATACAAAATTACTAAAAAAAGACACAAAATGACCAAAAAAAGATACAAAATTACTGAAAAAGACACAACAAAAGACACAAAATGACCAAAAAAGACACAAAAGTAAACAAAAAAGACACAAAATGACTAAAAAAGATACAAAATTACTAAAAGAAGACACAAAATGACCAAAAAAAGATACAAAATTACTGAAAAAGACACAACAAAAGACACAAAATGACCATAAAAGACACACAAAGACACAAAATGACTAAAAAAGATACAAAATGACTAAAAAAGACACAACATAAGACACAAAATTACTAAAAAAAGACACAAAATGGCCAAAAAAAGATACAAAATTACTGAAAAAGACATAACAAAAGACACAAAATGACCAAAAAAGACACACAAAGACACAAAATGACCAAAAAAGACACAAAATGACCAAAAAAAGACAAAAACCGGGAAAATATAAAGCTCTTTTTCATGATCATATATAAGGTATCAGTGCGTGTGTGAAATGACCAAAAAATACACAAAATTACCCAAAAAAGACACAAACTGGCAAAAAAAGATGAAAATGGCCAAAATAGGACACAAAATAACAAAGAAAAGACGCAAAATTACCAAAAAAAAAGCACAAAATGACTAAAAACAGACACAATAACCAGTGAAGGATCGTCGGGTTTAAAGACAGACGACAACATTGATTTTGTTGTTTTAAATCTGATTCAATAATAATTCCAGCCTCATCCTTCGTATCGCCACACAAAGTTCATTAGCTCTCTTTCACACACACACACACACACACACACTCATTGACAGGGAGAGCTTAACATTGTGCTCTATACTCGGCCAGGACAAGAGTGTTTGGAGGAGGGAGCAGTGTGTTCTCGGGGTGAAAGACGGGGCAAGAGAGCGCTGCCAGCACCTCCTGCTAATCTCCACAGGAGGAGGAGGAGGAGGAGGAGGAGGAGAGGGATGGAAGGATGGAGGGATGGAAAAGAAAGAGTGAAAGAGGTAAAGGCGAGATGGAGAGCGAAGCTTTGACAGAAGAAAGTAAAAGTTTTGATTTAGGTGTTTTTGATCGAAAATTTGTGCGACAAATGTCCTTTTGGAGTTAAAGTGAGAAGGCGAAAACATGGAGGGAGGAGGTGGAATGGAGGAGAAAAAGATGCGGAAAAAGCACGAGTTAGAGAGGAAGAAGAAGAAAAACGAGACAGGAATGTTTAAAAGCACGACATAAAAGTCGAATAAAAAAAACGTCGAATTTACGAACGAAAATCACCAGAACGCGTCAATAAATTACATTAAAAAATGAGAAACGTGAGCGGAAAAAAATGGACCGAAGCAAAAAAAAAAGGTTCAGAAGAAGAAGAAGAGTCCTCGGAGGTTCAAGGGTCCTGCTCTGAATGTTAACACTGTTACACCACACACACACACACACACACACACACACACACACACAGAGCTGCCCCTTGTGTCCGTTTAATGAACTATGTATCTCTCACCCAACACACACACACTAGTAAGAAAGAAAGAAAGAAAGAAAGAAAGAAAGAAAGAAAGAAAGAAAGAAAGAAAGCTAATTATTTGTTGTTGTTTTATGACTTTTCTGAGCACACACACTCCTGTAAGTGTGTGTGTGTGTGTGTGTGTGTCTACATGCTCCATACATGCATCTGCTGCATGTTATGTGACTCTGTGCTCATATACTCATAGTATTTCCATCAGTGTGTGTGTGTGTGTGTGTGTGTGTGTGTGTGTGTGTGTGTGTAACCACAGCTATGCAGCACACAGCGGGCTGACCGCAGTAATGGAACCTCGCTATAGATGAAGCCACCAGCCTCACAATCCCCCTCTGTCTGAGGCACAATCCACCTTAGACACAAAGGAGCCCACATGTGCCCTAAACCAGAAAAAGGCTCTCCGAGGTGATCACCACTGTCTTCCAATGGAAAAACCAACACAATACGAGGCTTGAATCTTTGGTAAATCAGCCCTCGATGCTGCAGTTTGAGTCTGTTAGCCATCGAAATCTGAACAAAAACGGCTCTAAAGTTCATATATCTGCAATTCCAGGTCATTTTTTGTACATTTTCAAGTCTGACAAATATATTTCCTTCTACTACTGAGCTTCATTTCACACTGTTTTGTTCATATATTCAAAAATGTGGCTAAAATGCAAAACCATGCAAGTACACGTGGCTGCAATCTGACAATTTTACATTCTAAACTAATAAATGAGCAGCTTCTTTCAGATCTACGGGACTCTAATCTGCATTCAAATGTTGTTAACGTACCTAATAAAACTTTGTCTCACTGTAGAAAAGTGAAGGCAGAAGATGGTGAAAACGGGCGCTGCCATTCTGCACCGATGATGTCATTTGCAGCCACTAATAACCAAAGTCCCGCCCAAACATTGTTTCAGCAAATTTTGTTAAAAACTACAGCTGTTTTAAGAAGTTATTAATCTTTTTTTAAAACCCTCTGAATGCCACAGCAAACCAGCGAGTTTGAAAAACATGTTTCATTTTGTAAAAAAATCGCCCAATTTACATAATTTATCACAGCAGTGCATTTTTATCTGACAATTTTACATTATAAACTAATAAATGAGCAGCTTCCTTCAGCTCGACAGGACTCAAATCTGCATTCAAATTCACCTTGTGATGTTGTTAATGTACCTAATAATAATAAAACTTTGTCTCACTGTAGAAAAGTGAAGCCAGAATATCACGAAAACGGGCGCTGCCATTCTGCACCGATGATGTCATTTGCAGCCACTAATAACCAAAGTCCCGCCCAAACAGTTGTCCTACCCAATCATGAGTCCATCACACTTGTCAATCATGACATCAAATCCTGTTTTAAAGCATCAAATACTGATTAATACCAAATTTATTAGAAAATATATGAGCTGTACTGCAACCAGCCACCAGGGGGCGAGCTAGATATTCTGGCTTCACTTTTTTCGGGAGCTGTCATTATTTAAATTAGAAATAGAAAAACTCGAAAAATATGAAAATTTTGAAGGTTTTTCTATCATTCTATTCTCGTGAGGGCTAAATGACACACACACACACACACACACACACACATTTCAATTAGCATCATTCATTCTTTACCACTAAATTCTTGAAAAAAAGAGGAAAAACCTGAAATTCTGCTAGGTTTTTTCTTTTATTCTATTCTTGTGAGGACTTCATGAAGAATTACACACACACACACACCCACACACACACACACACACACACACACACACACACACTAAGCAATGTTCTTTTATAGTTACTATAAATATTGAGCAGTTTGGTTGGTAATAGTGTTACCAGAAGAAGCAGGAGGCAGCGGGACAGGTGTGGAAGAAGAGAGAGAGAGAGAGAGAGAGAGAGAGAGGGAGAGAGAGAGAGAGAGAGAGAGAGAGAGAGGGAGAGCTGTCATCACTGTGTGAGATGAGAGAGTGTTTTGTCTGCAGGACTGTTATTACTCTGCCCACCATCATTTACACTTCATCACTGCAAAACAGAGACAAGAGGACAGGCTGGCACACAGCAGGACAACACATTAGTGTGTGTGTGTGTGTGTGTGTGTGTGTGTGTGTACAGTATAATGCACGTGAGCTGAAGCTAAAGTTTGTCCAAACTGCTGCAGCACAAAGTCGACTCACTGCAAGAAGAAGTAGAAAACTCACTGATAACACCTTCTGCATAGAAATCAGTGTGTGTGTGTGTGTGTGTGTGTGTGTGTGTGTGTGTGTGTGTGTTGCGCTCATTCACAAAGCTAAATCACACATACACACAGTACAGTCTGAGAGTCTGTGCCATGTGTTCATTTCCTTTGGTCTGACCCAGATTCAGTCCAGCCTGTCTGCACTGTGTGTGTGTGTGTGTGTGTGTGTGTGTGTGTGTGTGTGTGTGTGTGTGTGTGTGTGTGGACAGGCATCCTCAGCATCAGTCTGCGTGTCGATATCGATTCTGTGAAACAAGTAAACTCGTCGTTTTTTGCATGTTTTTAAGAACTTCATTACCCAGAATTCTTAGCTAATTGTATTATAACATGTATATAATCCTAAAGTTTTTAATTCCACACATAAATCGTAATTTTTTTAATTAAAAAAACCCATGTATGGGAACTTTGCATTTTAGTGACCCCCGGTGGCAGCCAGGCGTAACTGCAGAGAAATCCTGTTGCGATAATTTCATAAAAACTTTGGTTTGTCTTCGCAAACAAGTTTCAAAATCAGGTGTTTTAGAATGATATGAAAGTTTAATGTGAGTTTTATATGAATGGCACTTTACCGTGTTGTGTGTGGAAGGTCCCTTTAATTACTTTTTTTGGTCATTTTGTGTCTTTTTTAAATAATTTTGTGTCTGTTTTGGTAATTCTGTGTCTTCTTTTTAGTAATTTTGTGTCTTTTTTTGGTAATTTTGATACTGCTCCAGTGGCCCCCAGGTAATTTGAGTTTGAGACCCCTGCTTTAGCCTCACCGTATGCAGCAGATTTCCTCCTGAAAACGTTCGTCTAAACGTGGAATAAAAAGTGAAGACGTGACGCCACTTTATGTCTTCTGTTCACACCTCCATCATGTAAACGGAGCCTGAACCTGAATGCTGCTGTTGCTGTTTTTATCTCAACATATGCGTGAATGTGCATCATGCAAGTGGTGTTCCCGTGTGTGTGTGTGTGTGCTCAGTAGTAACGCTCCTGCTTGGCAGCGTCCCTCCAGAAAGCTCCGGCTACTAATGCGAGCAGACAGCCCTCTGGCAGAGCCACCGTAAAACCATTCCTAACTGCAGATCGCTGTAAAATGGATCCGTCACAAAAATGTGCTTCTGCTGCTGCTGCCGAGCGCGTGTCCAGTTAAAAATATACTCAACGTATGTATATATATTTATATATATGTGCACTCACATCGAGACAGAAAGAGTGTTTATGTAGGAAATGTGGTGGAGACGTTAAGAGAGCGGAGCAGAGGGAGTAAAGGAACAGAAGAGAAGAAGAAATGATAAAACCCCAACGTGATGCAAAAAAAAAGTTGATTTTGGAAGTTTTTTTGATGCACCTACCTATATATATATATATATATATATATATATATATATAAACCTTTATATATAAAAAGAGAGGGGAAAAAAAAGAAGAAGAAGAAACAATCTGGCAGCAAAAGTCATCAAACTCCTAACATCAAATAACAGTAAAAAACTTTATGTTATTTTACAGATAGTAAGTAAAAAAGTTTTTGGAGGTTGGAGTTTTTGAGAAAAAGAAATGAGAAAACTGTAACGTGATGCAAGAAAAAAGGTCATTTTTGGAAGTATTTTTGATGCACCAACAGCATGTTTACTATAATATATTATACAACCACAGAGACAAACACACAATCTGAAACCACTTTTTCAAATGTGGAGCATTTCCCGTCATTACACTGCATTTTATGTGACTGAAGTACTAAACATCCAGCTTTTGGTCTTAGTTGTAAATGTTAAAATCTGCTTTTATTCCAGGACAAATTACTCAGCATTGGTCACAGGTATTTATCGACAGCGATGGAAACATGACACCCAGGTGAACAAGCTAATTTTCGCCCCCTATTATGACCTGATCGCCTCCGTTTGGAACTTCTGCGACTCTTTATCATCTCGGCCACAAATTCCAGCCGTCTCCACCCGAGCAGCGTTTTTAGAAACTTTCCAAATGAGTCTGCAGCGAGTTTGAAAGCCGGATTTAACAAGGAACAGAAACAAAAAGAAGTAACTCCCGTAATTTTCTCATTGACCTCTATGCTGCTTCCTACTGTTCCTACGCATTTGTGATTCTTCCTGTAAGTTGCTTTGGATAAAAGCGTCTGCTAAATGACTAAATGTAAATGATACACAGACTGGAAATGACTGGAAAGTTGTTGTTTTTTTATACGCATGCTAAT
>NC_081533.1:1863620-1905978 GCF_030273125.1 Centropristis striata | reverse complement strand
TCATTTGACGTCTTTTTGGTCATTTTTTGGCCATTTTGCATATTTTTGTTGGTCATTTTGTGCCTTTTTTGGTTACTTTATGTTTTCTTTTGTCATTTTGCGTCTTTTTGGTCATTTTTTGGCCATTTTGCATATTTTTGTTGGTCATTTTGTGCCTTTTTTGGTTACTTTATGTTTTCTTTTGTCATTTTGCATATTTTTTGTCCATTTTTGTCCATTTTGCATTTTTTTTTTGGTCATTTTGTGTCTTTTGTGTCCATTTTTTGTCCATTTTGCATATTTTAGTTGGTCATTTTGTGTCTTTTTTGGTCATTTTATTTCTTCTTTTGTCATTTACGTCTTTTTTTGGTCAGTTTGCGTCTTTCTTGTCCATTTTTGTCCATTTTGCATACTTTTTTTTTCGTCATTTGGTGTCTTTTGTCATTTTATGTGTTATTTTTGTCTTTTTGCGTCTTTTTTGGTCATTTTGTGTCTTTTTTGGTCATTTTGCGTCTTTTTTGGTCATTTTGCGTCTTTATTGGTCATTTTGTGTCCTTTTTTGTCCATTTTGCATCCTGCACACAGGATCAGGATCAATGTAGACCTGGTTTCTGGCGGCTCTCAGGCTTTAGACTCAATTAGAATCAATAACAAATCCCATTACAGTCGGTTTAAACAGACTAAGTCACTCTCTAAGACTCTGGCTCGGTGTTTTCTCCCGGTGCATCATGGGACACGGACCGCGGAGCAGACTCGGACCAGAATCTGGCAGCGTCCGGCTCCAGAAAGAGTCTGTAGCATGTGGCAGAGATCAGTGTGGAGGAGTGGAACAAGTGTTGGCCTCCCAGTTTAATATTGATTCATAACTCTGAGCGCTCATTTAATTAACAGATTATCACCTTATTCTCTTCATGTTCCACTGCAGCAGCGTCACTTCAACTTCCACACAGACTTCTTTCTCTCCGTCTCTCCTTTATTTACACTGTTTTAAATGATTTCTCAACACTTTTTACCAAAACCTCGCCTTTCAAACTAACTGATGGCTCCAATTCTGGCAAAAAAAGTTTCTGCTTCCCCAAAAACACAGTTTATCAGAAGCCCAAAGCTGAAGAACAGCATCATCATCATCTGCTCACATGTTGCAGGTTTCAGGTTCTTCTGACCCACAATCCTCCTCCAGCGACAAGAAGGTCAAAGGTCAAGGCATCATGACAGAGTGATGTGTCATTTTGTGTCTTTTTTTGTCATTTTGGGTTGATTTTTTTGTCATTTTGCGTCTTTTTGTCATTTTGCGTCCTTTTTGCCATTTTGCATCCTTTTTGCCATTTTGCGTCTTTTTTTGCCATCTTGCATCCTTTTTGCCATCTTGCGTTCTTTTTGTCATTTTGCGTCCTTTTTGCCATTTTGCGTCCTTTTTGCCATTTTGCGTCATTTTTTGTCATTTTGCGTCTTTTTGCCATCTTGCGTCCTTTTTGCCATTTTTCGTCTTTTTGCGTATTTTTTGTCATTTTGTGCCCTTTTTTTGTCCATTTTGTGTCTTTTTGTTTCCTTTTTTTGTCCATTTTGCATCTTTTTTGGCTATCTCTCAACTTTTTTTGGTCATTTTGTGTCTTTTTTTGCCATCTTGCGTTCTTTTTGCCATTTTGCATTTTTTTTGCCATTATGCGTCCTTTTGCTATTTTGCGTCCATTTTGCGTCCTTTTGCCATTTTGCGTCTTTTTTGCCATTTTGCGTCTTTTTTGTCATTATGCGTCCTTTTGCTATTTTGCGTCCATTTTGCCATTTTGCGTCCTTTTTGCCATTTTTTCGTCTTTTTTGTAATTTTGCGTCTTTTTTGTAATTTTGTGCCCTTTTTTGGCCATTTTGCGTCTTTTTGTTTCCTTTTTTGTCCATTTTGCATCTTTTTTGGCTATCTCTCAACTTTTTTTGCCATTTTGTGTTTTTTTTGGTTATTTTGCGTCTTTTTTTTGTCATTTTGTATAAAATGAAAAGTAACATGTCCAGATTCTGCGATGGTTTGACTTGGTCAGGGAGGTTGCAGTTGATGTTAAAAGTGTAAATAATGCAGCAGGAGTCTTAAAGCTTCCACTCATCATCTTTCCTGCTTCTCTTTACATGTATTATATTTATATTTTTATCATATGAATCATATAAACGGAGCGTTTCTTCCTCCTCAGTATATAAACTCCTGCTGATGCTCCTCATCTCCTCCAGCTACTTAAACTCTGAACCCAGCGTCCGGCATTAAAGGTCGCGGGTTCGACTCCCGCTCCACGTGTCCCCGTCCCCCCACCTCCTCCTCCTCCTCCTCCTCCTCCTCCTCCTCCTCCTCGGCTGCTCCTTCTCCTTAAGTCCTTAGTAAACAGTGAGCTGAGTGAGTGGCGGCGGCGGGAAGTGGCGGCTGATCTCGGCACGCTGCAGCGACGCCTCCGTCCAAAGAAAATCACTGGCTTCAATTACTGATCAGGGACAGAACCGTCCCCGTTACGCAACAGACGGGACCCGGACCCTGCTTCATCACACACACCTGCACACACACACACACACACACACACACACACAGGGTGACAGACTCCAGCAGGACGAGGTTTCATCTTCCCAAAGTTCACTTTGTTCAATTTCTTTCTCATTATTGTTGCTTTTCTTTCTCTTTCGTGTCTCTCTTTGTCACTTCTCCATCACCTCACAGCCCCACACCTCCTCCTCCTCCTCCTCCTCCTCCTCCTCCTCCTCCTCCTCTTGTGTCTCTTTTAGTTATTTTGTGTCTTTTTGAGTCATTTTGTGTATTTTTTGGTCATTTTGTGTTTTGTTGTGTGTTTTTTTGTTATTTTGTTCCTTTTTTTGTGTCCTTTGTTGTGTCTTTTTTAGTTATTTTGTGTCTTTGTAAGTCATTTTGCATCTTTTTGTGTCTTTTTTTCACCATTTTGTGTCTTTTTTTAGTAATTTTGCATCATTTTGTGTCTTTTTTGGTCACTTTGTGTCTTTTTTAGTTATTTAGTTTCTTTTTTGATCATTGTGTGCTTTTTTTACACCTTTTTTTTTCTCCATTGTTGCTTCTTTCAGCTCACTATAAGGAGAAATTCTCAGAGGGATTTCTGCTCCAACGCAAGAACTCTCTCTCTCTCTCTCTCTCTCTCTCTCTCTCTCTTTCTCACTCTCTCTTTTCTCTGACAGCAGCTCAATGCTGCCGCCTAGCGGAGCAGAAAGACATGGCAGCCTGCCAGGAGGAGAGGAGGAGGAGAGGAGAGAGAGGAGGAGGAGGAGGAGAGGAGAGAGAGGAGGAGGAGAGGAGAAGAAGGGAGAAGGAGGAGGAGAGGAAGAGGAGAGGAGGAGAGGAGAGAGAGGAGGAGGAGAGGAGAGGAGGAGGAGGAGAGGAGAAGAAGGGAGAAGGAGGAGGAGAGAGGAAGGGAGGAGAAGAGGAGGAGAAAGAGAGAGAGGAGGAGGAGGAGAAGGAGGAGGAGAGGAGGAAGTTGACAGGAAAAAAAGAGTATTGTTTGTATTTTTCTCCTTTGTTTGAGTTTGTTTGCACTTTCTGTCTATTCCTTCATTTTTTAGCCGAACAATTTTGGTCATTTTGTGTCTTTTTCTGTCATTTTGTCTTATTTTTTGTCATTTTGCGTCATTTTTCATTTCACACACACACACACACACACACACACACACACACACACACACACTGCTGCCTCATAGATGATCTGGTGAAAAAGGTCAAAGAGTCTGAAATGAGTCAATCTTGATATTCTGCTGATTTGAGTCTTTCTGAGCTTGTTGTTGTGACTCAGAGTCTTTATGAAGCTGCTTTACGTCATTTATTATCTTTAACACGTTATTTAAAGGTGACTCAAGTCTGTCGGCTTAAAAAAAGATTCTTGATGTGATGTTTTATAACTGTCACTAATGACTAAATGAGAAGAAGTCACTGACGGGTCAAAGGGAAGAAGCAGCTGCAGCTCTGGAGTCTTTTATTGTGGCGGGGTGGTGAAATCAGTGTTCACTTTGGAGAGCTCAGAAGTGATTTTAATTGAGTTTGTTGGATGTAAAAAACTATGTGAAAGTGGAGAAAAGCTGCCAAATTGCTAACTAATGTAGTTATTTTGTGTCTTTGTAAGTCATTTTGCATCTTTTTGTGTCTTTTTTCACCATTTTGTGTCTTTTTTTAGTAATTTTGCATCTTTTTGTGTCTTTTTTTGTGTCTTTTTGGTCACTTTGTGTCTTTTTTAGTTATTTAGTTTCTTTTTTGATCATTGTGTGTCTTTTTTGGTCATTTTGTGCCTTTTTTTCTCCATTGTTGCTTCTTTCAGCTCACTATAAGGAGAAATTCTCTCTCTAATGTTCTCACCAGCTGATCAGAGCTTCTGATAGAGGAAAGTAGATGTTGTGATTAACCCTCTGAAATAATATTCAGATGTTAAAAAAAAGAAAATTAAATAGCAAAAAAAAAAAAAAATAAACTCATAAAAATTAAAAACATGCACAAAATAAATAAAACCACAAAAAACCTAAAATAAATATTAATAATAATATTCAGATGTTAAAACATAAAAATAGTAAAAACAAAAACAAAATAAACTCATAAAAATTAAAAACATGCACAAAATAAATAAAACCACAAAAAAACTAAAATAAATATTAATAATAATATTCAGATGTTAAAATATAAAAATAGTAAAAACAAAAACAAAATAAACTCATAAAAATTAAAAACATGCACAGAATAAATAAAACCACAAAAACTTGTGAAAATGTAAAAAAATAAAATGCTTTCATGTACTGAGCCAGTACAAATACAACGTTAAATCAATGTTAAAACACACAGTAAGTGTGTGAAGTACATAATAATCAAGAACACATTAAACATAATAAGAGAGGAAAAATGCAGATATGTCATGTGTGCACATGAAGCATGTTCAGCCTGTGGATTAGCAGCAGGACTCCATGTAATGTATGTAAATCCTGCAGAAAAACAGCCGCAAGGTACAATCCTCCACATTCATCCAGCCTGGTTCTCCAACCGGAGGAGCAGATTATACTAAATGTTCCTCTGAGCTGAGAAGCTGAAGGAACGTAGGAACTCTCAACGTGTTCATCAAGTCTCAACACTCTCTTTATATGTTCTAGATCTTTATATCTTAAAAACAGAGCGCTGTGCAATCAGTGTCTGATTTATTCAACTTTAGAACTGATAAACACAAAAACTCTGGGTTTTTAGGAGAATGAAATTGAATAGCCTACTGAATATAAAATTAATTTAATGATGGATGGATGGATGGATGGATGGATGGATGGATGGATGGAGGAATGGATGGATGGATGGATGGATGGATGGATGGAGGAATGGATGGAGGAATGGATGGATGGATGGATGGATGGAGGAATGGATGGAGGAATGGATGGATGGATGGATGGATGGAGGAATGAATGGAGGAATGGATGGATGGATGGATGGATGGATGGATGGAGGAATGGATGGAGGAATGGATGGATGGATGGATGGATGGATGAATGGATGGATCAAATCAAATCAAATCAAATCAAGTTTATTTGTATAGCCCTTTACAGTAGCCGGAAGGTACCCAAAGTGCTTCACAGGAAATCCATAAAAACAATACATAACACATGCATAACATATAAGTACAAAATAAAAGTGCTGCAGTGCTGCAAGGTAGTACAAGCCATAGACAATAGCCATACATAGAAAGGTACAAACAAAATGAGTAGACCTAAGAAACAGAGTTGGCAGAATTAAATGCCAACCTAAAAAAGTGGGTCTTCAACTTTGATTTAAAAAGGCTGAGATCAGAAGTGAAACGAATGTCAGGGGGCAGTTTGTTCCACAGCCTTGGAGCAGCGACGGCAAAAGACCGATCGCCCCACTGTTTAAGCCCACTGATGGATGGATGGATGGATGGATGGATGGAGGAATGGATGGAGGAATGGATGGATGGATGGATGGAGGAATGGATGGAGGAATGGATGGATGGATGGATGGATGGATGGATGGATGGATGGATGGAGGAATGGATGGATGGATGGATGGATGGAGGAATGGATGGAGGAATGGATGGATGGATGGATGGATGGATGGATGGATGGATGGATGGATGGAGGAATGGATGGATGGATGGATGGATGGAGGAATGGATGGAGGAATGGATGGATGGATGGATGGATGAATGGATGGATGGATGGAGGAATGGATGGATGGATGGATGGATGGATGGATGGATGGATGGATGGATGGATGGATGAGAAGAACATACACTTATATTTTCCTAAAATATTTATTAGATAATTATTTTTAAAGGATTTTTGCGTGGATGCTACTTTTTAAATGTCTTTTTTGTCATTTTGTGGTCAATTTGTGTATTTTTTTGGCCATCTTATGGTTTTTTTGGTCATTTTGTGTCTGTTATGCCATTTTGCGTCTTTTTTTGTCATTTTGTGTTTAATCTGTGTCTTTTCTTGGTCATTTTGTGCCATTGTTTTGTAGGCCGTGGATGGAGAAATGCCACCTATAAATAGGGTGGTATCACTAATTGACGGCATCATTTCCAATTAAAAATATTTTATAATCTCACGTACCCCCATTTGAGAATCACTGCTCCCTACCATCCCAGTGGTTTCTCTTTGGTTTCAAAACTAAAAAACTTTAAAACTTTAGCAGGTGACAGATTTGCTGAATCACAGTTATATAAAGTGAATTATTGTGGAAGGAGTGTCAGCACCACGGACAGCACCACATCATCAAACTCTTCATATCCAGAAGGATGGATGGATGGATGGATGGATGGATGGATGATGGATGGAGGATGGATAGATGGATGGATGGATGGATGGATGATGGATGGAGGATGGATAGATGGATGGATGGATGGAGGAATGGATGGATGGATGGATGGATGGATGGATGGATGGATGGATGGAGGAATGGATGGATGGGTGGATGGATGGATGGAGGAATGGATGGATGGAGGAATGGATGGATGGAGGATGGTTGGATGGATGGATGGTTGGAGGAATGGATGGATGGAGGGATGGAGGAATGGATGGATGGATGGATGGATGGATGGATGGATGGATGGATGGATGGATGGATGGAGGAATGGATGGAGGAATGGATGGAGGGATGGAGGAATGGATGGATGGATGGATGGGTGGATGGATGGTTGGATGGTTGGAGGAATGGATGGAGGGATGGAGGAATGGATGGGTGGATGGAGGAATGGATGGATGGATGGATGGATGGATGGAGGAATGGATGGATGGGTGGATGGATGGAGGAATGGATGGATGGATGGATGGAGGAATGGATGGATGGATGGATGGATGGATGGATGGATGGATGGATGGATGGATGAATGGATGGATGGATGGATGGAGGAATGGATGGGTGGATGGATGGATACAAGTGAATATAATAAAGTTAAATTAAATGTATGCATGTTATCCATTTTTCAGAATATGTCCAAACACTTAGGAACAGAGCTGAAAATTACGTAAATACACAGCAAAATGAATATATTTATTTTATATGATCTAGATCTGGGGTCGGCAACCTTTACTAACTAAAGAGCCATTGTTGGCTGAAAAAAGAGAAAAATATCGTAATGGAGCCACAAACCTTATTTTGAGCCTTACAATGAAGACGAAACAGCCTACTGAGTCTAAATTAGCCTACCAACAATATTAATAAGTCATTATGAGCATTTATTTGAATGATTTTGTCAGAATGTCGCCAAGACTCAAGTGCAAATGAGAAGCTGGACAAAAAAATTCACAGTAGATTTAGAATCAAAGGGAAACTCTAAACTAGACTTGATGTTTGTGCAAAATTTAGTGGTTAAGATGCCGAGCCACAGACGTTCTTGAGCTATGGTGCACATTTTAGTTGACTAAAATGTAAAAATAACATAAAATGTAATGCCGTTTATAAGCAACACATTTTTATAATTGAAGAATACGGATTGCTTTTGGCCTACACCAACAATAAATTAAAATAAAAATGTTAAGAAATAGAAAATACATTTCATTCGGTCTAATTCTTTTGTCACAGCCACAGGGAGCCATTGACCCCTGATCTAGACCAGTAGTTCTCAACCTTTTTGAGTCGCGACCCCCAATTTAACATGTATGTTGTCCGCGACCCCCGCTCAACCAAAAAAATAAACAGAATTACCAAAAAAGACACAAAATGATAGAAGAAAACTAAAATACTTAAAAAAGAAACAAAATGACCAAAAAAGACACAGAATTACCAAAAAAAATACACTAAATTACTAAAAAAGACACAAAATGATTTAAAAAAGACACAAAATTACCAAAAAAGACACAAAATGGCCCCAAAAAGAAACAAAAGACACAAAATGACCAAAAAAAGGAAACAAAATGTCCAAAAAAAGTCACAAATTGACTACAAAATTATCAAAAAAAGACACATAATGACCAAAAAAGACACAAAATGACTAAAAAAGACCCACAAAATGACCAAAAAAAGCCATTAAATGATCAAAAAGACTAAAACACATGTGGAGACAGAGCTGACTTCCAAAATTATTTGGCGACCCCCAGAAATCATCTCGCGACCCCAATTGGGGTCCCGACCCCAAGGTTGAGAATAGCTGATCTAGACAAACCAAACCAATCCAAAAAGAAAAACCCCTCCCCTGGAGCGTTCTTGACCTCAGCGGCTCCAGTCGACATGGTGACCTCTTGTGTAACTATCAGACTTCAGTGTTCCCGTTCTGTTCGGGGAACGGAAGGTTTGTCGGTGCTTAGCCCATTAACGCCGTTATGTGTGTAAGTTAGATAATTATTGCTGTCGTACGGCTGCAGCGCAAGTGTGTGTGTGTGTGTGTGTGTGTCTTTGTATAAGCAAAGACGTCTTATCTTTACATTCCAGACCGATGTCCATTTAAGCTTTTAACACTTTACCTAAACACACACACACTTACCTCAGTTAGCCCGAGTGGAGACAGTGTGTGTGTGTGTGTGACAGTCAGCGAGGAAAAGAAAAGAGTGTGTCAGTGTGTGTGTGTGTGTGTGTGTGTGTGTGTGTGTGTGTGTGAGTTTTGCTAGCGAACGTATTTTCAATTTCCTCTGACCCTGGAACAACCTTTCACAGCCGAGGTGTTTAGCTTCGGCTTTAGAGGCTTAGAGGGACACAGGAAGCACACACACACACACACACACACACACACACACACACACACACACACACACACACAATGTCAGAGAGAAGACAGAAAGATTGAGGTAAGAAGGAAAAAGGGTTTTGTTCCGTTCTTCCGTTACAATAGTTTTGGATTTTTCATTAGTTTTAGCTTTTTTAATTTCGTTTTGATTTTTTTTTTTTTTTTCAGATTCAGTTAATGAATTGTTTGGTTTTTAATTTTTTGGGTCATTTTGTGTATTTTTTGGTGATTTTTTTGTCGTTTTTGGTGATTTTGTGTATTTTTTGGTGATTTTGTGTCTTTTTCTGTATTTTGTGTCATTTTTTGGTCATTTTGTGTCTTTTTTGTGATTTGTGTCTGTTTGGGTCATTTTGTGTATTTTTTGGATAATTTGTGTCAAGTTTTTGGTGATTTTGTGTCTTTTTTAGTCATTTTGTGTTTTTTTTTGTAATATGTGCCGTTAACAGTTAAACACAGCTGCTGATGCAAAGAAACACAATGTACTTAAGTTACTAGATTGAGGTAAGAAGGAAAAAGGGTTTTGTTCCGTTCTTAAATAATGACTGAAGTACAAAACATTTTTTCAAAACTAAATAAAAAGTTTGATGGTTTTATGATATAAGATGAAGTCACTGCAGAACAAAGGTTATAATAGTTTGGGATTTTTCATTAGTTTTAATTTCGTTGTCAATTTTTGTTTTCAGATCCAGTCAGTTTTTATTCGTTTTAGTTTTTTGTAATGGGGTCTATGTTGGGTGCCAGATTAAAAAAAGTCACAATAACAATAATAATAACTTTTTCTTGTAAATTTGTCCCTTTTTTTTTCTTTAAATTTGTCACTTTTTTTCTCTTAAATTTGACGATTTTTTTCTTTGATTTTTGTCACTTTTTCTCGTAAAATCGTCACTTTTTTTCTCACGAATTTGTGAATTTTTAAAAATTATTTTTAGTGTTAGTTTTTATTAGTTGTAGTTGTTTTGTAATGGGGTATTTGTTGGGTCCAGATTCAATAAGGTCACAATAAATGTTTCCTTTATTTCCTTTGTCTGATCCATCTCAGCCCCAATAAGTTTATCAAGTCATTAAAAAAAATGTTAAAAGTTTGAGGCAGCAAAAGTTGCCAGTTGTCATTGACAGTAAAAAAACAGTTATTTTACAGATAATTCTTAAAAAAAAATATGAATCATACACAGTAAATATCTGTATTTAAATATATATAAATTGGTAGAATAACTAAAGTTGTTTTTTTTTTAACTTTAATTATTATTATTTTAAATCCATTAAATAAAGAAAATAAATAAAGATTTGCTGTAAAAAAAAAAAAAGAAAACCCCAGAAAGTTACCTTAATTTCCATCCAGCAATATTCTTTTTTTTTTTTTTACATAAAATTCACTGTAATTTAACATTCAAGACCATTAAGCAATTAAATAATACTTTAAAAAATATAATAAAACTATAATAATTTTCTGATTAATTTTCCATATTTCATTCTTCATTCTTCATATTTCATTATCATTTTTATGAAAGTAATTCAACCTTTTTTATGGCATTTGCACTTAATGTAGAGAATAAAAGAAGAAGAAGAAGAAAACCCTGTGAAATAATCCAGTTACTTTCTGGAGAACATTTTTTACCGTGTATGCAAATATCTGTTTATAGAGATGAAAGAGAGTTTTTCCATAGTTCTATTAAAAACTCCTGTAATTCATTTAAAACACAAGATGCTGAGAAAACAAACACATTTGACCTAAAGACACAATTAAAAAGCTATAAAACCATAAATAGCATTAAAATACAGTCAAGATGTGAAACATAAAAAGAGTCAAAAACAAGACAATGACCTCATTACCACACACACACACACACACACACACACACAGGGCCGCCTGGGTGTTGATGTCATTTTTTTTTGTCATTTTGTGTCTTTTTTTGGTTAATTTTGTGGGTTTTTGTTGTCAATTTGTGTCATTTTTAGCCATTTTGCATCTTTTTGGTCATTTTGTGTGTATTTTTTGGGCCATTTTGTGTCATTTCTGGTCATTTTATGTCTTTTTTTGTTAATTTTATATATAACTTTTTTCTTTTATGGAGTGGTGTTGATAAATGAACATTGTAGAATTCTAGAATTGTAGATTTGGTGCTAAATTGAACAATTTTTTGACTATAGAATTGATAAAAATGGTCAAACATGCCTCTAAAATACCACATTAACATGCTGTTATTAATGATACCAATGAAAAGTCTTTTGTCTGCACTTTAATTTGTAGAAAACCCACATAGCTGGGCGCAGTTTATAATGGTCATTAATTCATTTACAAAATAAACATCATGGTGTATTGAGGAAGACTTGAAACTAGCGATTTAGACCATAAACTCATTAGAAAAATGCTTACTAAGGTAATAAATCTAGTGAGAAGGAGGCTCGTTTTCCTTTTGACGCTCATACAAACGGACTTCTTTTTGCAGCCAGTGGAGTCGCCCCCTGCTGGCCATTAGAGAGAAGTGTTCATAATTGGCACATAAATTAAGTTATGTAAAAAAAAAAAAAACATGTTGTGTGAAGTTCCAATGATCTTTGACCACCCAATTCTTAATTCATCCATTTTTTGGCGCCATACCCCCTGAAAACTACTTACATCTGGAGTTAGAACTAGTAAGAACTAGAATTATATCACAGATATAAACCAGTAAAGTTGTATTTAATATCCATGTCTGTCCAGATGTGTGTAGCCATGACAGTAAATAATGTTTCAAGTATGGACGCTGCTGCAAATAAAGCTACAAACTACAAAAATAGGACGCTTCACAGACATCTTCAACCCGGCAGCAAGGAAGAGCTTTTCCATCAGATGAGTGTCACTAATTCAGTATCTGATCAAATGTTAAATGTGATCACAATCTTACGAGTTATTGTGTTGAATAATGGACATAATTTTATCATTAATAGGCATTTGTGTGTCATTTTGGCAATATAAGAGCATTAATTGTTGGCAGGAAACGTGTTTCGTGAGGTGAGAATGCACTTCGGCTTTGGTTTCACTTTTCAGGCCTGCAAGTTGCCGCTTATTCATGTCCAATATTGATGTTTTTTTCTTGTGCAGCGACCTCTAGTGGCCTGATTAATTATGACAGGAGGAAAGGAGGAAGTGAGGACCAAGAAAGTGTGTTTTTAAACCTCCTTGTTGTCTCAGAATGTGTCAGCAAAAGTTTCCCACGAGCTGAGACACTTGAGATTTACACAAACCAGCTAAATTAAACTCAGTTGTCGGCTCGTGATTCTGTGGTAAAAAAGATGCGAAATGTTCTTCTTCATTTTGTCGAGTCATCTGGGAACGGATTAAAGTCTAACGAGTGCAGTCTTGACCTACGGCAGCAGCTGAAGACGGCACAAACAAAAACTAAACAACAACAAACACCATCTGATGATCACGACCAGACCGGAGCACCACAGGGCCTGCTCACGGGCCCATTAGCAGTGATGTTTGAGGCTTCAAACCCACAACCTCACCAGCCACAACAGCACTGTTTTGTACAAAGCAAACTGGAGTGAACCGACTTGTCTTTCTTCGCCCTGCAGACATGGAAACACAAAGTTCTGATCAAATGAAGCTCTAATTAAGTTGTCGCACACCAACATTGTGGAGTCGCATAAAAAAGCCACATCCGAGTTTTACTCAGAAGTCTTCCCACAAGCCCCCATCCAGAAAATTTAGCGAGGAGGGGGGGCGGCCACTTTGTACTTAATTAGTTCAAGGAATCTGCATGAATGTTTAACCACACTTAGTCACTGACCCCTGGATCCTGTGGGCACAGATACTTCTGTAAATAGATCCCCAAATATGTCTTCTTCTCCGCTTTGGTATTTGTTTTTATGTAAGTCATAAACTGAACATTGCAAAGCAAACTTTGTTGTTGTGTTGTTTTGCAGAGTGCCATGAATAGTGACCTGCTGAACTTCTGGTTCTGGATCTGAGGAAACAGCTTCAGCCGTCATCTGTCCCACATTTACACAGTGTCTATTAACAGGAAACATCATCATGATATAGTTCCTTAGTCATTTTGTAATTTTGTGGGTTTTTTTTGACACAGCGTGGAAAAAAAGACACAAAATGACACAAAATGACAAAAAAGACGCAAAATGGCCAAAAAAGACACAAATTGACCACAAATTGACAAAACAATTAGAAAAAAAGACATAAAATGGCAAAAAAGACATAAGATGACACAAAATTACAAAAAATGATGCAAAATGGCCAAAAAGGACACAAATTGACCAAAAAAGACACAAAATGAGACAACATGAAAAAAGTCACAAATTGACCAAAAAAGACACAAATTAACCAAAAGACACAAATTGATAAAAATTACAAAAAAATAAAAAAAATGATAAAAAAGACACAAATTGACACAAATTGATAAAAATTACAAAAAATTAAAAAAAATGATAAAAAATACACAAAATTACAAAAAAAGGACACACATTGACCACAAAATGACCAGATACTTCTCTAAATATATCCCATAATATGTCTTCTTCTCCGCTTTGCTATTTGTTTTTTATATAAGTCATAAACTGCACATTGCAAAGAAAACCTTGTTGTTGTGTTGTTTTGCAGAGTGCCATGAACAGTGACCTGCTGAACTTCTGGTTCTGGATCTGAGGAAACAGCTTCAGCCGTCATCTGTCCCACATTTACACAGTGTCTATTAACAGGAAACATCATCGTGATATAGTTCGTTAGAGCGCCACGTGGCCCGTAAAATGAACCATTAGACACATCTGTAACGCCTGAGACACTCCATTGACTTCATGTTTCTTTATGTTGTTGTGTTGTCGACCTGTTATTGTGCATGCATCACTCTGCAGCTGCTCTAACTGTTAGCTAAGAGCATGCCATGATACAATGTGCAGCACTAATTGGTGCAGCCTGTGATTACATAGCAAGGTTCATTGTGAATTAATGTAATAAAAGCCTTTCCGATGACCGTCTTTTTCCACAGACACTCTGTGAAGCAGCTCCAGAATATTATTTACCTGCCCGTTTAACCTCTTTAACCCTTAACTTACCCCTGAATGCACCTCACCATCTGCTCCTAGAGGCTGTGTGACGCCATGAACGAGTTGAATAATAAAAACCAAGAACAAAAAGCCAATAAAAAGGTGTTAATTTAGTTCCCAAAGATACATCTGTCACAGATGGACCATATCAGAATAATAATGAGAAGAGACTCTCACCTTTGGGAAGCAACATAAAGACAAAAATATGGGATTAATATTGATTTTCAAACCTGAAAAGGAACAAATAAGAGAATCATAATCCACAGCTTTTTGCTCACTCCAAACAAGACGGTGAGAACGATTCAACTCTGGCTCTGGAAAATAACTGGAACCTCGTTTCTGCTGCATGACTCGACTCGACTCGGCTCGAGTCACAGGAAATCTTTGTTTTTTGGGTTTTCCATGTGTAAAAGTTGTGGAAAAAGACACAAATTGATCACAAGATGACAAAAAAGACGCACAATGGCCCAAAAAAAAGACACAAAATGAAAAAAAAGACGCAAAATGGCCAAAAAAAGACACCAATTGACCACAAAATGAACAAAAAAGACACAAAATGAAAAAGACACAAAATGACAAAAAAAAGACACAAATTCACGACAAAATGAAAAAAAGACACAAAATGACAAAAAAAGGACACAAAATGACAAAAAAGACACAAATTCACGACAAAATGACAAAAAAGACGCAAAATGGCAAAAAAAGGACACAAATTCACAACAAAATGGCAAAAAAGGACACAAATTGACTAAAAAGACACAAATTCACAACAAAATGGCAAAAAAGACGCAAAATGGCAAAAAAAAGACAGACAATGACTATTTTACACAGGTTTTTATCATTATCATATAATAATTATGATTATGTATTCATGGAGACTTGGAGACTTCATGTATTCAGTAGTATCCTCAGTAACCATGGTGACGATACACTTTGAACCCTCCAGTCATCACTCTGTTCTCTAGTGAAAGGAAACATGTTGTTAAATGTGTTTTTAATCTCTAGAATCACAAGAATCTGAGCTTTTCACTGATATGTAGCATGAATATCAACTGAAACACAGACTAACAGACCTTATGAGGACACTAACAGGTTAAAGGACCAGTAATTCACCGTGTCCTCTCACTAAACTTTGACGAGGTTAAACAGTCATCCAACATATTTTTCCGATGCGCTCATTAAAAGGACCAGCGCTGCCTCAATGTGTCCTGACTGGTTCTCCTGCAGCAGATACTAATAATCATAATAATAATAATAATAATAATAATAATAATTATAGCTCCCTGTGACTTCCCATCATCCTCCACCCACACACTCCAGCCTGTTTGAGGCTCTGTATGGGGACCCAGCAGCTCCTGCTTGGTCTGGACTCTGTGGAGCCTCAGGACTGAACCAGCAGGTTCCTGTAACTGTGTGAGTCAGGCTGCAGCGTGATGATGTCACAGCGCCATACGACTCTATGATGATGTCACAGCGCCATACGACTCTATGATGCTTCCTGTAGAAACTGTTGGGGTCCATGTGACCCTGAAGACAAGAAGGGACTCATGTTCAATGATCAACATCACTCCAGAAAAGAAGAAAAGACACAAAATGACCACAACAAATTTTCTACAAAAAACACACAAACAATAAGACAGAGGTGAACAGGACAAGAAGACAGTGTGTGTATGTGTATCAGTATGTGTGGAAGTTGGAGTGTGTAAGCCTGAGATCTGCCTTTGTCCAGTCTTTTGTGGGTCAATTTGTGTCAATTTGTGTCATTTTGTGTATTTTTTCATAATTTTGTGTCTTTTTTTGTGATTTTGTGTCTTTTTTGGGTCATTTTGTGTCTTTTTTTTTGTCATTTTGTGTCTTTTTTTGATAATTTTGTGGGTTTTTTTCGGTCATTTTGTGTCTTTTTTTGGTCATTTTGTGTCTTTTTTGGTCATTTTGTGTCTAAAACGATATATATCCTGATATTTTTATCCCAAAGTGAGAGCAAATGTTCAGTCATAATCAAAGTTGTGGTAATTTTTGTCTTTTTGGGGTCATTTTGTGTCCTTTTTGAGTTATTTTCTCTCTTTTTTTGGTCATTTGTGTCATTTTTTGGTCATTTTGTGTCTTTTTTTTTTTTTTTTTTTGGTAATTTGTGTTATTTTGTATCTTTTTTGGGTCATTTTGAAAGTTGCAATAATAACTAGAAAATTTCCTCTGGGGAAATTCTGAAAGGGCCACGGGGGCTACTGCCGGTGTGTGTACACTATGATGAGACTCTTCAGAGATTTCAAACTATGCCCTTTAACCTCAAAATGTGTGTGTGTGTGTGTGTGTGTGTGTGTGTGTGTGTGTAATTAAAATCACATAAAGTTACCTGTGTGTGTGTGTGCTTGTGTGTGTGTGTGTGTGTGTGTGTGTGTGTGTGTTTAAAGCATGTGTATGCATGTGTGAGGAGTGTGCTTGCTTACGTGCATGTGTGTGTATCTGTAACTGTAATCACATCAAAGATCAAAGGCAATCAGATCAAAGCAATCAACAGAATTAACTGACACCTGCTAATGAAAGAGTGACAGCAGCCAGAGGTGGACAGACTGGAATTTCTGGCCTCGAACAGAAAGCATTTTTGTCAAAACCATAATACCTATCATTGATCCGACTTCACTTTGAGCGTCCCGAGTTCTTCCTGAACGTCTACATATGATTTTTTTAAAGAAAAATGAAAAAATAGCTTTGTTAGAGCGATCTAAAAAAACTGTTCCATCTTCCTTTTTTCCCAAATCTTCCTGCGTTTTTAATATGGGAGCCAATGAGGCTGTTGGTGCATGTTGGTGGATCATCTGTGCGTCCTACGCCCAAACTATAACTCTGACAGCTTTACCAGAGGATTGTGAGGGAGAAGACTAATTTTCCTACGTTTCTATGTATAAATTATTTCTGTAGAGTGGAATTTGCGGCCTGGAGCGCAGTTTTCAAATTTATTTTTTGACAGTTTTTTCTCTCCCTCTACACTCTGGCGATGATGTCACACACTGTGACACGAACATTTCGTGCAATACACACCCATTATAATCTCAGAATTTCTCCAAAAATGATTATGGTCATTGAACAGGGATTGATAAAAAACTATATGACCTATCGAAACGTGGATTAATACACCGATATACAAGACTTGTGTCTACTGTTTAAAGTTTAAATGGAGTCTCTCGGTGAAATTATGCCGGAGAAGTAGACGTTTAAAAATATCCAATTATTGTTCTTTTTCGCTCATTTTTTTTCGGCCGTCCCATTCATTTCAATGCAAAATTTTGGGCAGTTCTCCGCGACTTATGTTGCGAAAAATTCGTATTCTGTAGAGAAAAGTAATAGCACACCGATCCCGATCAAACCGCACGTTTTGATATATAATTTGTCCTGCAACTCTTCAAGTTGTAGGACTAGTAGCGGGACGAAAAGCGTCCGGAAGAGGAAGAAGAAGAAATCCACAGTATAACAGTAGTGCAGCACTGGTCCCTACAGCTATTGCTGTATGGGACCAGTGCTCAGTGCGATTGCCCCGTGGCCCTAATTATAAAACACACAGAAATAAAAGAGTATCAATACAAACATCCCCAAACTAGGAGTCTCTCTGCAGCGCTCCATAGGGGAATGTTTTTCCAAAAGGCCTTGAGTCAGTTAAACAAAACAGAATGTTTGTTGAAGATTTATAACTAAAATCTCAAATCAATCTTCAGGTTCTCAGACTTCTGGTCCGTCTGGTCTGTCTGCTCCCTGGTGGAGCAGAAGACAAAGATGTTTTTGACAGAAACCTTAAACTGTGCAGAGAGAATTCCAACCAACAGATAAAAGAGAAGCTAAATGAAGTAATTACTGTTTACGAGCAGCCACTGGCTCCGCGTGTTGTCATTTCTGACTCATTTCACCAACGTTTAGTTCCTCTTTGACTCTCTGGCTGTCAGAAGCTCCGCAGGGATCCAAACGCTGCTGAGGATGGTTTGAATTAAGGAAATATCTGTTGGTGTCGCACTCAGACAGACAGACGGAGCTTCATCCTCCCTCGTCAGTTGCCATGGTGACAACAAGAAAGGAGGGATGAAATGAAAGTGTCGGCTTTGATGTTGGAAGCGAAGGAGACAAAACTTCTCCTCGTCTTTAAAGAAGAGAAGAAGACGTGACAGAGAATAAAGAAGAGGAATCATTTCATTTTCATTTCACTTCTTTCTTTCTGTCTTTTCTTTCAATGTTTCTTTCTTCCTTTTTTCTCTCTCTTCCCTTTCTTTCTTTCTTTCTTTTCTTTCATCCTTTCATCTGTCCGTCATCTTGTTTAAATTTGACACAAACTTCACTCAGACTCAAAATGAACTGATTAATAATTGGGTGGTCAAAGGTCAAAGGTCACTGGTACTTTACAAAACACGTTTTTTTGTTTTTCTTACACGACTCAAATTATTTGCTAATTGTGACAAAGTTTCATACTAATTCATACAAACTTTTGTATCCAGAAGGTCGACTTCACTGTGACGTCATATTATCCTGCAAAATCAGCACTTTTCTGACTGTTATTCAGCGCCATAACTCAAAAGGGAAAATTGCACACACACATTTCAAATTTAATCAGATACTGAGCTGATGACACGAGTCTTGGATGCCCACTTTGAAAGTTTTTTTTGGTCTTTTTGTGTCTTTTTTGTGTCATTTTGTGTCTTATTTAGTAATTTTGTATATTTTTTGGTAATTTTTTTGTCTTTTTTGGGTAATTTTGTGTCTTTTTTTAGTCGTTTTCTGTCTTTTTTGGGTCATTTTGTATATTTTTGGGTAATTTTGTGTGTTTTTTTAGTCGTTTTCTGTCTTTTTTGGGTCATTTTGTATATTTTTGGGTAATTTTGTGTCTTTTTTGGGTCATTTTGTGTCTTATTTGGTAATTTTGTATATTTTTTGGTAATTTTGTGTCTTTTTTTGCTACTATGTGTCATTTTGTGTCTTTTTTGGGTCATTTTGTATATTTTTTGGTCATTTTGTGTCATTTTTTAGTCGTTTTCTGTCTTTTTTGGGTCATTTTGTGATATTTTGTGTCTTTTTTTAGTCATTTTGTGTCTTATTTGGTAATTTTGTATATTTTTTGGTAATTTTGTGTCTTTTTTTGCTACTATGTGTCATTTTGTGTCTTTTTTGGGTCATTTTGTATATTTTTTGGTCATTTTGTGTCATTTTTTAGTCGTTTTCTGTCTTTTTTGGGTCATTTTGTGATATTTTGTGTCTTTTTTTAGTCATTTTGTGTCTTATTTGGTAATTTTGTATATTTTTTGGTCATTTTGTGTCTTTTTTGGGTCATTTTTTGGTCATTTTGTGTCTTTTTTTGCTACTATGTGTCATTTTGTGTCTTTTTTGGGTCATTTTGTATATTTTTTGGTCATTTTGTGTCTTTTTTTAGTCGTTTTCTGTCTTTTTTGGGTAATTTTGTGATATTTTGTGTCTTTTTTTTAGTCATTTTGTATCTTTTTTTGCTACTATGTGTCATTTTGTGTCTTTTTTGTGTCATTTCTGTCATTTTTTGGTCTTGGTTATCAAAACAGTATTTGCATAGAACTGTATATACATCTTTTATTTTGCCCATGCATGCATGGTTTTATACATTCTGGAGTTTGTTCTTCTGATGACAAAGTTTCACACAAATTTAAATAAGATAAAATAATGAAGCAAGAGTTTGAAGAGACTTCACTGTGACATCATATTGTTCTGTAAACACTTTTCAGCCATAACTCAGGAACACGTTTCATATTTAATCAGATTCTGATGTGATGACACTAATGTTGGACAGTGTGTCTATTAACTGATGTTTAATCCAGACCTGAGTGCTTTTATGACACATCTTCACTTATTAAACCTCTGGATGAACTCGTGCTGCTCCACTGGAAAGTCTTGCTCATGTTTTTACCAGATAACCAACACTTGTTTTCTAGCACCAAGTATGAATTTAGCCATAAAGTATTTATTTCTCTGGTGGAGCTGACTCTAGTGGGCGTTTGGTCTGCTGAGCGTCTGTGTGTCCTCGAGGTGTCACATCACACAACCAGGCCAACACACACATCCCTAAACTATTAGCAGTGTGTGAGTGTGTGTGTAACAACCTATTTCACACAAACATCAGCAGCTACACACTCTGTGACACACACACTGTTGTTAATCAGCACTTTATAGATAACACATGGAGCATTTTCTGGAGTTTTGGGATCATTTTGGGTATTCTTTGTCTTTTATTTGGTCATTTGTGTCATTTTTGGTCATTTTGTTCCTTTTTGTGTCTTTTGTGTCATTTTGTGTCATTTTTTGGTCATTTTGTGTAAATTTTGCATATTCTTTTGGGTAATTTTGTGTTATTTTGTGTCTTTTTTGGGTAATTTTGTGTCTTTATAACGATTTTAAAACACACAGAAATACAGTTTGGGGATGTGTGTATTAATACACACATCGCTGAACTATTAGCACAGGGGGCACAGAGAGTGTGAGTGTGTGTGTAACAACCTATTTCCCACAAACATCATGAGCCACACACTCTGTGACACACACACACTGTTGTTAATCAGCACTTTATCAATAACACATGGAGCATTTTCTGGATTTTGGGGATCATTTTGGGTATTCTTTGTCTTTTATTTGGTCATTTGTGTCATTTTTGGTCATTTTGTTCCTTTTTGTGTCTTTTTTGTGTCATTTTGTGTCATTTTGGGGTCATTATGTGTATTTTTTGGTGATTTTTTGGTCTTTTATTTGGAAATTTGTGTAATTTTTTGGTCATTTTGTGCCTTTTTTGGCAATTTGTGTCGATTTATGGTAATTTTGTGTATATTTTGGTAATTGTGTGTATTTTTTTGGGTGATTTTGTATATTTTTGGGTTATTGTGTATATTTTTTGGTAATTTGGGTCTGTTTTGGTAACTTAGGTCTTTTTTGTGTCACTTTGAAAGTTGCAATATCAATTACAAAACACACAGAAATACAAGAGTATTAATACACACATCGCTGAACTATTAGCACAGGGGGCACAGAGAGTGTGAGTGTGTGTGTAACAACCTATTTCCCACAAACATCATGAGCTACACACTCTGTGACACACACACACTGTTGTTAATCAGCGGTTGATAGATAACACATGTAGCATCAGTTTCCCATGATGACACACACACGCCGCCAGCTATAAAACACAGTTCACCAGGTCAACGTGGTGTGTGTGTGTGTGTGTGCCCTCATGACAATGCAATGTGTGTATTCAGAGGTTCATTAGGGCCTCGGTATGAGTGTGTGTTTGTGTTAAATCATGTTTTACGAGTGTTTGTATCTGATGGTGAGGAGGCAAATAAAGACATCTGGCCTCCATGAGTCAGCTGTGTGTGTGTGTGTGTGTGTGTGTGTGTGTGTGTGTGTGTGTAGCAGCGTGCACACACAGTTTAGGTGGATGCAGGATTCATTCATCTAAAGAAAAAAAAACTAAAATCAAGCTTTTATTTTGAAAATATAGCAGATTTTTGTTTAGTTTCGTGCTTTTTGAGCCTTTTAAGAACCTGCTTGAGGCCAAAGTGTGTGTGTGTGTGTGTGTGTGTGTGTGTGTGTGTGTGTTTGTGTGTATGTATGTGTGTGTGTGATTGTGTGTGTGTGTATGTGTGTGTGTGTGTCTTGGTGGGAAAAGTTCAAACTTATAAGTGACTCAAGTTCTTCGAAACTTTCAAAGTTTCCCGACACACAATTAACATGAGACATTTATTTCGTTTCACTCCTGAATCAGATAATGTCATTCGTCGTGTTTCTATCGTGGGATTTCTTTGGCATTTTAGAGGTTCACATGATAAAAGCTTGATGGAAACTAGGGATGGGAATAATTAATCAATGATTGATTAATGGTCGTTAAGAATTTGATCAATCACGTGGAAACATGGCGAGCGTTCAGTTCTGTGGTCGTACGTCAATCAGCCAACAAGCTGAGAATTAAGATGGATAACGCTACAGTTAGCAAAACTGCTTGATTATTGGGTTGTTTTGTGTCATTTTGTGTCTTTTTTTGGTAATTTGTGTAATTTTTCGGTTATTTTGTGTCTTTTTTTGGTAATTTTGTGTCTTTTTTTTGTAATTTCTGTCATTTTTTGGTCATTTTATGTCTTTTTTTGTTCTTTTGTGTCTTTTTGGGGTAATTTTGTGTATTTTTTTGGTCATTTTATGTCTTTTTTGTAATTTGTGTAATTGTTTTGACATTTTGTGTCTTTTTTGGGTCATTTTGTGTATTTTTTTGGTAATTTGTGTACTTTTTTGGTAATGTTGTGTCTTTTTTCTGTAAGTTGTGCCATTTTTCTGTAATTTTGTGTATTTTTTGTAATTTTGTGTATTTTTTAGGTAATGTGTGTCTTTTTGGGATTATTTTGTGTATTTTTTGGTAATTTTGAGTCTTTTTTTGGTAATTTGTGTATTTTTTGGTAATTTTGAGTCTTTTTTTGGTAATTTGTGTATTTTTTGGTGATTTTGTGTCTTTTTTGGTCTTTTGTGTCGTTTTCAGGTCATTTTGTGATTTTTTTTTGAGTCATGTGTATTTTTTTGGTAATTTGTGTCATTTTCTGGTCATTTTGTGTCTTTTTTAGTCATTTTGTGTATATGAGTATATTTGTAAGTGCACAAAACACTACCAGTTAACAGTGAAACAGCTGCTGGTGCAAAGAAACACAATGTACTTAAGTTACTATAATAAAAGCATTAAACTATGATCATAAAAAGGAACAAATTAGCGATAAACACGGTTAATAAGTCTTCACTAACGCTGCTCGCTTCCCAGAAATCATAACGATAATCAGTTAGTCAGTTTCCCAGCTGGAGAAGTGACTCTATACACACACACACACACACACACACACACACACACACACACACCAACATACACATTTCTCTGAAAACTTCCCCAGAGAGGTCTGTATCGAATCAGATCTAAAACGGCAATTACAGTAATGCTGCTCGACACTTTAATGTTTTCGTATTCACCGTGAACACACACACACACTCACACACACACACACACACACACACACACACACACACACACATATCGAAACAATCCCCAAAACTCAGAGCTATCAAGTCTCTGCTAAGCCTTAATAATGGGCTCCATTATAATTCAACTTTCTTCATATGTGGTCAGGAACAAAAGAGGAATGAAAAACTGGCAGCGCTTCACACACACACACACACACACACACACACACACACAGTAGTAGTTGTGCTGTCAGAAGGAGAATTTGCTGGTCAGGCCGCAGCTATTTCTGGTGGAATATTAGTAAAAGTGAGTGGAGGAGATGAGGAGATAGAGAGATGAGGAGATAGAGAGATGAGAGGAGAAGAAGAGGGATGGAGAGAGTTTGAGAGGAAGAACCACAATCATCCAGAGGGATGCGATGTGAGTAATGTGGTCGTCCTGCAGCTCGGAGGACGTTTCCTCTCTAAATCAGTGACTTTAACAGATATTTTCTGCTGCTGGGGAAAGAAACCAACATCCACGTCACAAACATCAGCTCTGCTCTTCATATTCTGGGCTAGTTATGGTAGTTTTAGAAAAGAAGTTTGCTAATTAAAAAAAACAAGTAAATCTGCGTCTTTTTTTCTCATGGATTTGCCACTTTAAAACTTGTTTTGCCACTTATTTGCCACTTTTAAACTCATAAATCTGCAATTTTTTTCTCGTAGACTTGCCACTTTAAAACTAAATTAAATTCTATACGATGGCCCGCAGAGGAAACATTTGAAATGACAAAAAAGTATCTAATAGATGTTTGACTCAGCCCTGCTAACAGACACTACTAAATAGTTATTAATGCCTTATTAGACAACCAGTAATTAACTAAGAGTTTTCCCTCAATAACCTCAGAATTATTGTTTATTAGTAGGAAGTACGGAAGTATATGAGTTGAGTGAGTGAGACCAAAAAATGACACAAAATGACCAAAAAAGGCACAAAATGACCAAAAAAAGACACAAAATTACCACAAAAAGACACAAAATTACCCAAAAAAGACACAAAATAACCACAAAAGACACAAAATGACCAAAAAAAGACAAAAAAATAACTTAATTTAGGGTTATTTGGACTCTATTAACACTTGTGCTTTTGTGTTTTCTTATGTAAGAACATACTATATTCATTGAGTGTTATTAAGGGACAATAACTATTCTTGTGGTACTTCCACCTTATAAAGTCCAAAAACTGAAATGAAAAGATTCTATTTGTCGTAAAATATGTCCTGAAGAAAGTGAGAAAGTGAGAGTGACTCAGTGAGTCTGTGTTTCTGTAACCTTTGACCCCTGAGACTCATCAATAACCAGCAGGAGAGGAGAAGTGTGTGTGCTGTCTCATCCGTCTTCATTAGACCGCTCTGTGTGTGTGTGTGTGTGTCTGTATGTATGTATGTGTGTGTGTGTGTGTGTGTGTGTGTGTGTGTCTGTATGTATGTATGTATGTGTGTGTGTGTGTGTGTCTGTATGTATGTGTGTGTGTGTGTGTGTGTGTGTGTCTGTATGTGTGTGTGTGTGTGTGTGTTAAGGTGGATACACACATGCAGAATTCATTCATGTAAGGTAAAGAAACAAAAATGAAGCTTTTATTTTGAAAATATAACTGATTATTTTGTTTAGGTTTGTGCTTTTTGAGCCTTTTAAAAACCTGCGTGAGGTCAAAGTTTAACCAACATATTGTTCCAGTTTTCTCTGTAGCTTTCTTTTCACTGTTTTTTTTAAATCCTTTCTCTGTCTTCCTGTCCTGTCCACCTCAGTCATATTGTTTGTGTGTTTTTTATACGTTTTGGACGGGTTGATGGCTAATTTCGTTGTCCTCCCCTGTTCAATGATAATAAAAGCTTCTGATTCTGATTCTGATCTCCCATCCATCCATCCGTCGCTCTGTTTGTAGAGGAGGAAAACATTCACACACACTGATATCTGATGGACAGATTATTATTCTGCTCTCTATCTCACAGACATAGAGCCGGACATTATGCAAACCAGACCTGAACCAGGAAGCAGCGGTGGTGTTTAAAGCTTCACGGCCATGCAGATAACACAAACTGTATCTTGTTCTCCCTCTTTCCTTTTGATCCTGCTCTACAAGAAAACACTGTTTCATCATCATCAGGACAATCTCCAAAATAAAGCATTCTTTGTTTACAGTTTACTGGACCAGCTAAGAATCTGTATCCTGTGTGGATTTAAGGATTAATCGTCTGTGTTGGTTGTCAGTGGATGTTGAAAGGAGTGAAATTCTGATGAAAAAAATTCATGAAAAAATTATGAATTAATAATACTATACTGTGTTTATATAGTGCCTTTTCTTAACAATGTTACAAAATAAAATAAATTTGTACAAATAGAATAAAATAGGCAGATAAAATAAAGTAATGAGGTACTAAAACATGGATACTTTGTTAAAGTGTTGCAGATGAATATGAGTCATTACACAGTTAGATTTGAGAAAGCAAGTGTAGTTTGGTATTGCTATAATAATAAAAAGTGTAGTAACATGATTTTACTTTTTTTGCAGAGATTTTTCTAATTTTGCTGTGTGCGTTCAGCATTTTTAATGCAATCTTTTGTGTTTACTGTATTTTGTCTTTTTGGAATTTCTTTGTGTTTTTTATCTGTTTTTTTGTGATTTCATTGTGTTTCTGTGTGTTTTTATGTTTTTCTTGTGTGTGTTTTCATGTGTTTCTATGTGTTTTGTGTGTGTTTTTTGTAATTTTTGTGCGTTTCTTGTAAAAAAAAAATGTTATTGTTTTTGGTGTTTTTTGTAATTTTGTGTGTTTTTTATATTTTTTGTGTGTTTTTTTCTTTGTGTTTTTTTATGTGTTTTTATGTTTGTTTTTTGTAATTATTTTTGTGTATTTTTTTGTGTTTAAAATCAATAAAATTGATCCAGTAAGTCAAAAAGAAAATAATAACCAGGTCATATAGGTGAGGTTGAGCTGAAAAACAATGATAGCAACACGTCATGATGAAGATGTTTAAGTGGTTTATAAACAGGCAGAATGAAAAGGAGTCAAAAATTGACAAAAGAGGGAAGGAAAGAAGGAAAGAAGGAAAGAAGGAGAGAAGGAGAGAAGGAAAGAAGGATATCAGACTGGTTCCTTTCTCTCCGTCTCACCTGTTGATGTTTGGAGGAAGTTAAACAGAGACTTCCCTGTTTCTATATTTAGCTGGTTGTCTCTTCCTCGTCTGCTAGAACACACTATCACCCTGAGCATAACACACACACACACACACACACACACACACACACACACACACACACTTGTGTATGTGTGTGTGTGTGTCCTCAGATGACCTTTCAGTGAGATCAAACGCTTAAAAATAATGAAATAAATAAGTAATAGTTATAGAAACGAAGCTTTCATTGTGTTTAATCGGAGAAAAGTCAGAAAATGTAATATCTGTAAACAGCAAACACTCGACTGAAATAATATAAAGTATTGATTTTGTTGCACAAAAATATCATTCAAAATCTATTTTTTTAAAAGTTTGTGCAACAATTCATGACAAGATTTGCTGCATAGTCCAAGGCCTTTAACTTTTACACCAAATCTCACATAAAATGTGTAGATATTGTGATCATTAGTAGATCCAAAAACACTAAATTTATGGAGACTTTTCATCCTAGTAGCACCTTTAAAAGGATTTCACACCCAGAGCCATAAATCTATTATATATAAGACTTCTTCATGCAGCAGGCTCTTTGTGTTTGTCTCTTCTCAGAGAGACAAAAGACAGCAGAGGAAACGGGAAGATTGTTTTATTGGAGTCTGGATGTTCGTCTGTGTGTGTTTAAAGAAAGATCTGCTTCTTCTCACACTGTCCAGACGGCACCAATCATAATAATGAGATAACACATCTTGGAAGAGTCAAAGTGTGGCTTCAAATATGTGCAGCAAAGTTGCCCTAAGAGCAGCCAATGAATGTTGTTGCAAGTAGCTATGACAAAATGTCCTGAAAGTAAACTGCTGCAAAAAAACTGCTGCAAAAATGTCCTTAGACCAAACATTATCAGTTGCAATGAGAGGAACAGATTTCATCAGGCTAAGATAAGATAACATTAGCTATGATTAGCCTAGCTAACATTAGCTATGATCCTGTAATTGCTATGAGCAAGCTAGCAAATGTTGCAAGTTACATCAGTAGCTCGTAAATAAGAGGGACTCAATAGAAACCAAGCAGCATTTCTTTCATTCATATCTTGATATCATCTAATATAGTACAATATAAAATATACTATAACATCTGCACCAATCTCCTAATGTTTAGAAAGAGCGGATTTGCCATGAGCTAGCTAGCTAGCATTGCAAGTTAGCTTACTCACATTAGTTCGTCTAGATAGCTAGTGGTAAATAACAAGCCTTACTTTAATACAAACACACTACTAATATCTTGATATTTTATAATATAGTTCAACATAAAACATGCCATTACCTTGACTGCAACGACTTCCTGGGAAGTGATTCAAGTCATCCAAGTCCCCGCCTCCTGCTGTCTCTGATTGGGCAGCAGAGAGAACCAATGGCATGCAATGCTGCCCTCAGAAGGTATTTCAATAAGTAAAAGTCCACTCTGCACTGGAAGAGCGTAGTGGACTTCACTTGTGAAGTGGTGTAGATTGAGAAGAGAAGGGGGCTTAGCACTGACCCTTGAGGCACCCCAGTGGATAGGTTAAATAGTTTGGACACTTCCCCCTTCCAGGATACTTTAAAACAGGGGTCTCAAACTCAAATTACCTGGGGGCCGCAGGAGGCAGTATCAAAATGACCAAAAAAGACACAAAATGACAGAAAAATAAATAAATTACTTACTTAAAAAAAGAAAAAAAATGACTAAAGAAAGACCAAAAAATGACCCCCCCAAAAAATCACAGAATTACCAAAAAAGAGACACAATTATATAAAAAAAGACACAAAATTACCAAAAAAAAACAAAGAAAGAATTACCAAAAAAGACACAAAATTATTAAAAAAAGACACAAAAATTACCACGCGTACCATCGTTACGCCCGACGATTACCAGCTGTTCCTGTCCTTCACACCAACCCCCCCCCCCCACCCAACCCCACATCAGCCTATCAATCTCCAGCTTGGATCCAAGCAACTTGTGCACGAACCTTCCATCTCTGTTCCTGCCAAGCATCTCTTTACGTCTTCTGTTTTCATTCACAAGCCAACATTTGGTGCAATTTATCAGATTTAGGAGGAAAAAGGCAACATTTGGTTTAAAAATTTGCTATAAATATCGTCAAAAAGCATCTCCGGAATTCAGCTCTGTAGCGTTAAAAAAAAAACAGATGTCATGTGTGTGAAAAGTGGTTTTGGATGTTTGGAAAATATTTGTCCACTGCGACCTGCTGATTAACTGTCCTGCTTCAATTCTCCACTGATATTAGGTGTCCTGCAGGAGGAACACAACGTCTCCAGAATAATGTGCTGCTTTATAATGTTTAAACCCTCTGAACCCCAACGAGACGTTTCAGGGCGTCGCCTTACAATTTTACTCAGTGTGGCCTTGTTTTTTCACTGTAATAAATGAAATATACATATAAATCAATAAGTCCTGGAGCTCTGTGGAATCAGTGGAACAACTCAAAAGTCTTGTCTTTGTGCAGAATAGCACAGTTAGAATGACAGAAATCATAGAAAAAAAATAAATGAAATTTATATATAAACACTTTTCCAAGTGCCAACAATGTGTCATGGATTATTTGAAAAAATATATTGTCTCCACTTTATACATATTGAGCTATTAACATGTTTCCGACCTCTCCTGTCCTCTCCTCTCTGCTCTGTGTAAACAAATTTTCAGTGAATATTTGTCACATGACCTGCAAAATTTCAGAAAAAGACACAAAATTACCAAAAAAAGACATATTACCAAAAATACCAAAAACAGATGGGGGAAGCGAGAAAAAAAAAGGAAAAAAATCCCCCCAAAAGACACTAAATTACCATAAAAAAGACAGAAAACTTCTAAAAATTAGCAAAAAGATACAAAGTGGCCAAAACAAGAAGTAAAATTACCCCAAAAAAAGTTTACATATTGTCCATGTTGAAGTATTGTCATGTTTCCAGCTTCTCCTGTCCTCTCCTCTCAGCTCTGTGTAAACAGCCTCTCCTGTCCTCTCCTCTCTGCTCTGTGTAAACAGCCTCTCCTGTCCTCTCCTCTCTGCTCTGTGTAAACAGCCTCTCCTGTCCTCTCCTCTCAGCTCTGTGTAAACAGCCTCTCCTGTCCTCTCCTCTCTGCTCTGTGTAAACAGCCTCTCCTGTCCTCTCCTCTCAGCTCTGTGTAAACAGCCTCTCCTGTCCCTCTCCTCTCTGCTCTGTGTAAACAGCCTCTCCTGTCCTCTCCCCTCTGCTCTGTGTAAACAGCCTCTCCTGTCCCTCTCCTCTCAGCTCTGTGTAAACAGCCTCTCCCTGTCCTCTCCTCTCTGCTCTGTGTAAACATCCTCTCCTGTCCTCTCCTCTCTGCTCTGTGTAAACAGCCTCTCCTGTCCTCTCCTCTCAGCTCTGTGTAAACAGCCTCTCCTGTCCTCTCCTCTCTGATCTGTGTAAAACAGCCTCTCCTGTCCTCTCCTCTCTGCTCTGTGTAAACAGCCTCTCCTGTCCTCTCCTCTCACAATTTTAAGCTTCGTTTTGGTCACTTTTTCTCACGTAAACTTCTGTAACCTGTGATGCGTTCAAGGACTGTCTAAACAGTGCCTGTTTTCTTACAGTTTAATTCTATGATAACTTATATATTTGTGGCGATCTTTTAAAGGAATCATACGTTGAGGTTCAGAAGGTCAGCTGTAAGGTTTCTCTTCATGTAACTTCTCCTTTACAGCCAGTTTGACTGATTCAGGCCACGATTGGTTTGATCTGATTTTCTTCTGTGATGGTTCAGTAACAACGAGTCATGACGTGGTGCGTTTACTGTAACCAGTGATGTCATGACCTCATCTAGTGATCTCATATCCATAAACATAAATACATACAGGACACATAAGAGTGAACTATTGCTGTGAAACAAGCCGCTGCTCTCCTCAGCGTGTAAAAACATGATGTAATACTAATATACTGTTACATTTTAATGACTTATTATATCATATACATATTCATGGCTCCTGTTACTGCTCTTAAAACATGACTGATAACATGTTTATAGTATAGAATTCATTCAGACTCTTTCTGTCACATTTTTGTGGCATACTGAACTATGAGGTTTTTATTTTAAGTGCATATTATATATACAATTTACATATATTGCTGAAACGACTATTATAGTCTGTTGATACATATTAGTTGTATAGTTTGTCCGAAAATAGCGAAAAAGGCACAATATTAAGTGATGTCCAAATATTTGAAAACAAACAAAAAAAACCCCTCATATCATGGAATGTCAAAATTTTTGGCAAAAAAGTCATGAATTAAACATTTTTTCTTTTACATATATGCCTTTTTTTCTTGGTTCTACTTTTTGGACATCCCATGATATGACTTTTTCCGTCAATTCTGGACAAACTATGTCCAAATATGTATCAACAGACTGAAATATAGTAATTTTTGGGCATTTTAAAATTTTGACAAAAAGTTGACATGCTATTCTATGACTTTTTTGTCAAATTTTATGGATAAACTATACAACTAATTTGTATCAACAGACTATAATAAAGTATTTTTAAAATCATTTTTAAGGATTTTAAATAAGAACATTTTTGACAAAAATCAACATGCTATAGTGTGACTTTTTTTTCCATTTTGTGGACATCCCATGATATGAATTTTCCCTTCATTTTTAAACATATTGCACTATAAAATGTATCAACAGAATACAATTGGGCCATTTAAAGCATCTTGGGGCCTTGTAAAAAAAAAAAAAAAAAAAAAATATATATATATATATATATATATATATATATATATATATATAATATATATATATATATATATATATATATATATAATATTATATATATATATATATATATATATATATATATATATATATATATATATATCAACATTTAAAATTCTTTATTGAGCATGAGTGTTTTGAAAGTAAAAAAAAAGATTCAAAATCACATTTTATGTTGGACTAAAGGACTAAAAAAAGACACAAAATGACCAAAAAAAGACACAAAATGACCAAAAAAAGACACATAATGGCTTACAAAGACATGAAAAGAATTAAAAAATGGACAAAATAGCCCAAGACTATATAGAGTTAAGTTGTTAACCCATTTCTTGTTCCCTGAAAAAGGCCTTCTTGTATAATTCTGAAATGTACATTATTTTCCAGTTTTGGTTAAGCTTACCTTTTTTTATTTACCTCTGGCAGTTCACCACTTACCTTTGGACCCTTTCAAGCTGTTCATTTGACTTGAACTGCTTGAATTTCAATAAAAAATGGAAAAATTGGGGTGTTCTAAAACTTTTGACCGGTAGTGTATATAGATATATATATATGGTATAAAATGTATGAACCTCTTGCAGCCACAACCTGCAGATGAATGACAGACAGTAATATTGTCACATTAATCAAGACATTTAAATTCATTCTAAAGACTCTCATCCATAACTCTCCTCTCGGTGACCTTTGACCTGTCAGGCTGCAGGCGTCTGCTGTGATTAACAAGGATTCTGTGAGTGTGTGTGTGTGTGCTGGCGCTGCAGGTGGGAGGTGTGTGTGTGTGTGTGTGTGTGTGTACTTGTTCACTGGAGGGAAGCGACTCGAATCCAAACCAACACAAACTCTCTGCAGGCTCCACTGTGTGTGTGTGTGTGTGTGTGTGTGTGTGTGTGTGTGTGTGTGTGTTCCCCTGTGTATATGTGTGTGTGTGTGTGTGTGTGTGTGTGTGTGTGTTCCCCTGTGTATATGTGTGTGTGTGTGTGTGTGTGTGTGTGTGTGTTCCCCTGTGTATATGTGTGTGTGTGTGTGTGTGTGTGTGTGTGTGTGTGTGTGTTCCCCTGTGTATATGTGTGTGTGTGTGTGTGTGTGTGTGTGTGTGTGTGTGTGTGTGTGTGTGTGTGTTCCCGTGTGTGTGTGTGTGTGTGTGTGTGTGTGTGTGTGTGTGTGTGTGTGTGTTCCCAGCAGTCTATAGAGGAGCGGTGGAGCGCTCACAGATTAGGGATGCCTGACAAAAACCTCCCCGCTCTCTTTCCGTTTTCTCTCTTTTTTTTTTTTTTTGCCCTTTGTGAACTTTTTGAACTCTCCATTCTGATGATGCACATTTCCACTTTTAGTGCACTGATTAATATAAATTTAAAGAAATCCTCCTTGTGTCCGGGTCATCTTAACCTCTGCTGACCACAGAAAGAAGAAGCTTCATCTAATGAGAGCTGCAGATTTCTTAGAGTGGGTGACATCACAGTGAGGAGGAGCTGACTGCACACATTTGGTTCCTCATTCTGGTATCCGTCATCTAAAAAGTTCTAGTAGAGAATGCCATACAAATGTCAAAAAATTTGCATGTTTGCATATCTGTATGTGTGTGAGAGTTCGAGTGTGTAAAGCCTGAGACCTGCAAGGTTATAATAGTTTTGGTTTTTTACGTTAGTTTTAATTTCGTTGTCAATTTTTGTTTTCAAATTCAGTTAGTTTTAATGAGTTTTAGAGTGAGTTTGCTAGTTTTAATTAGTTTTTATTTTTTGGAAAATGCTTAGTTTTAGTTTTTTTGTAATGGGGTATTTGTTGGGTGCCAGATTCAATAAGGTCACTATAAATGTGTCCTTTATTTCCTTTGTCTGATCCATCTCAGCCCCAATAAGTTTATCAAGTCATAAAACCAGATAGATGAAATAGATTTCAGATAAGATTGGAATTTGGGCTGTCGGCGAAAGTGGCCGTCAGTCGCTCCATGATTTTATCCAAAGTGCAAAAAAAATTGGAAGAAAATCAAAAATTCATAGTCATGATTTTTTTTTAATGCCCCGATACTCTCAATATAGTCTTATTATGATCTGTTGATATATGTAGTAGGGTGGCTTTCCAGAAATAACAAAATAAAAAACTATCAAAAATTTGAGAAAAAAAGTATTTTTATGTCAAAAATGGTCAAATTTTAAAGTGCCTAAAAATGACTTTATTATATTCTGTTGATACCTATCAGAACATTGTTTGTCCAGAAATGACAGAAAACCCATTTATAATGGGATGTCAAAAAATGGTCAAAAAAGTATGTTTTAAAAATTTGGTCAAAAATGGTCAAATTTTAAAATGCTTTAAATTACTTTATTATAGTCTGTTGATACCCGTCATGGTGCTTTTCTGTTATTTTTGACATATACTATATTATGATGTCCAAAGGTTGAAAGAACACCAAAAACTCCAGCACGTTGAAATATTTCAAAAAAGTTTTTTTCTTTTAAAAAGGCGCCAAAATGCTAAAAATGACCCAAATAAAGTCGTTTGATACATTTCATTGTACAGTCTGTCCAAAGATGAGAGAAAATGAAGTGATAGCAGGCAAATAAATAAATAAAAACTTAGGACAAAGTGTCATCAACAATTTTCCATTTATTCCACAATTTTTCGTTGGCATTTGTTGCAACTTTATTAGTATTTTACTTTAGTTTCATTCATTAGTGGTTTAATACAACAACAGTGCTTCTGTCTCAGTAAAGATTTCTGCTTACAAAATACAAAACAAAGCAGCAGCAGCAGCAGCAGTGAGAGGCTCAGACAGACTCAGTAACAGAGCGACAGCTGGAGCAGAAGTGGTGCATCTTATTGGCCTAAAGTCAGACGACAGCACGTCCAAGAATCTGACACTGAAACTCATTTAGAACTAAAACAGCATCTGAATTACACCGTGCAAAAACTCAAATCACCAGATATTTTAGTTGACTATTTTGAGAAAATTGAACTGCATCTGCCAAAGGAAAATAGAGATTATTTCCCCCAAAATATGAGAAAAAAGTTCTACAGCAGTCCTGATTCTCAAATAAAGACATTGCTTATAACAGATCCACAGATCAGTCATCATTTAATAACATATCCACAGATCATTTTCTGTCTAAAAACGATGGTAACTGCAGGCAAAAAGCAAATAAGAGCGTTTAGAGTTAAGACTTTAGTTTGTGGAACTCGTTAAATAGTGTCCGGCTCCATCACCACAGTGCTGCTGCTGCTGAATGGCAGGAAAATAAACACAAAATACAGCAAAGGCACATTCAATAACGACGGCCCCCATTCCCTCACTAACACCTAGAAATAATAAAATAATAATAACAGCTAAGGATGGATGAAAAACAACAAACACACAAACAAACACACTGAATGACTTCACAGTGCAGCATGAAGAAACACAGTAAGTCAAACAGCCCAACACTTAAATTCCCTTCTGACTCACACTGGAGCTCTGGATCCCTTATAAAGCGCCATTATTAACACACACACACACACACACACACACACACACACACACACACACACACACACACTATGCTGTAGTTTCCAATGCTATTATTGCACCCAAGTTCAAGAAAAATAAAGCAAAACAAAGAGTGAAAAGACCCATATTAGTTCCAAAAAAATAATCTGGTGTAAATATAATTATGTGCTGTGCTTCAACTAAACAAACCTCACACACACCTACACACACACACACACACACTGCTTGGCATATGTTTATGGAAGACATACGTGCGTGTGCTTGGCATTAATTAGTACAATGGTTTCTATACAAATTAGTCTCTTTCTAGCCAACAAGGCAGACAAAACTAAACTCTTTATAGCGGTAGCTAGCTAGCTAGCTAGGTAGGTAGCCAGTGTGGGAGCTGGTATGGAAGCCCATATACGCCAATGAGATCTTTGTAGGTTTAAACTTTCTAATCTGGAAATAAAGAGGAGCCTGAGATACTAATACTGTCAGCAGGATAAAGTTGTTGGTTGCAGTTTGAGGAAAATAATCCGTTATAATAAAGGGAAACCTTAACCTTAGGGTTAACCTAAGCCTTAACCTTAGGGTTAAGGCTTAGGTTAACCCTATCTCGCTTGTGTAGCTCAATGTTGCTTATTTTTTAGTTATTTCATTATTTGTTGTTTTCCTCGCAATTTATCTTTACTAGAAAATGAGGCTAAGATCACAAGAAGGCTTTTTTCCAGTGTAGCTGAAAGAGCAGGATGTCAGAGAGAAAGTAGCATTTAATAATTCCAATTTGAGATCCTGAGTCATATTATATTAACAACCTGTTTTAATGGGACTGGTATTACCAGGGGAGCTCATTTGATTTTAAAAAAGTTGATATTTGACTTTAATTTACTGACTTTAGGCCTGTGTCGGTGTTCTTCGGCTCTCTGATCCAACTTTAAATGCTCCCAGGAACTGCTGCTAAACTATTATTATATTCTGAAGTTGATAAAAATTCCCAAACTTAATAATATGCAGCACACGATGAACACCAGGTTACTTGTAACACGCTAGTATTTTATCATTTAATATGACTGTATGCTATGGAAATTTGTATTTAGTGTTAATTATCATTAACCAATAACCTTCTAGCTACTGCAGTGCTGGTTGCCAGGTTGGTTCAAACCTTCCCAAAGATAATGAACCAAGATAATACTTCACACAGGACTAATATATCACATTTCCTCTGTGTTTGGTGAAATAAAGTAAATCATTTGAGGTCGAATTCAGGAATTTTTACAAGAAAAAAAGACAGATATGGCAGATTTTTTTAATGGCATTAAAAGGCCAAATGACTAGGGATCCCCAGATTATACTGGTTCTGGGGGGATAGGGCTCAAGTTTTTATTCTGATATACTTATTTGTTATTTCAAGGGAAGTAAATCCTTATTTTAAGAAGGTTTCTAATTCTAATGACTTCTTTTTTCATCACACTGGTAGAAACAGGCTTCCATACATTATCCCCCCTCTTTAAGACCCAGTTATTTATACATCTAGAGTAGAAAAAATGCTTCGGCAACACCCCCTCCCATCCAAATACAGAAAGTGAAGGAATGGGTTGCCATGTTTGGACAACATTCCCCTTTTTTAATCCCGAATACTTGCGTTTCTAGGCATTAAGAAGAGGGAATGCAGTTGCCAGATCTGAGCTGCGTTGCCCATTCAAGTGTTTGCAGGTTGTATATTAAGAGGGGGAACGGGTTGCCATGTTGCGTTAATATCCCCCTTTATGAGACAATACTGGAGGAATTTATCTGTCACTGTTTTTTTTCTTTTCTCCAGACCTGATCTTGATTTCAGTGCTTTTCCTGGCTGCAATAATAAAACATCCGCTCTGATGTACATTCAATACGTTTTGTCTTTGTGCCACAGTGAGCGAGAGCAATGTGGAAGACATTAAAGGTGGTCTGCGACACGGGAGGAACAATAGAAACAGACTGCTAAGCCCAGCAATTTGGATTTTTTGAGGAAAGGGAAATGGGAAGCTTGTGGTACAAAGAATAAAATCTCTGAAAAATGCAAAGTCTCGCACACAATTCCCATAGGAGTCTACGGTGAGTCACAGCCAACATTAACAGGTTCCCACCCCGAACAGCAATTACATCGACAACATCCAGTAACTGATGCAACAAGTAGAGTTTCAATGTGATTCTAACTACTTTTACTCATTGATAATGTTTCACTGAAACGTTCAATCTTAAAGGGATAGTTCAGATGAAATGGGGTTGTGTGAGGTACTTATCCATAGTCTACAAGAAATGGTATTGAACTCTTATTTTGGAAGTTATGCTACTTCCTGTTTACATACATGTCATGGAAACAATGATTAGATCACTGTTTTCCTTCAAATTCTTGTTCATTTTAATGCCTGGTACAACTAAAGGGTTATTTGTTTGGACAAATATAATGATAACAACAAAAACAGATAAGAGTTTAATTTAAGAGTTGATATCTAGACATTTTCCATGGTTTTATTCATATTGATTTTGGTTATTACCAATAAAACCATGTTAAATGTCTAGATATCAGCTCTTACATTAAACTCTTATCATGTGTTTTTGTTGTTATCATTATATTTGTCCAAACAAATGAACCTTTAGTTGAACCAGACATTAAAATGAACCAGAAAATGGTCGTGACGACCTCCACCTACTGTAAATAATACACTGACTATGGATAAGTGCCTCATACAAACCCACTTCAAAAAGTCTCAACTATCCCTTTAATGGACTGAACATTTTTTTTTACCACATCATTAATTGTTGTTAATTAAATAAACAAGATGAGGTTGGTGATATTTTGTCAACTAATCCAATGGAAGGCCAATAAGCTAATAGGCAGCTTCTTTTTTTTTACTTCCTTGTCTTCAGCTAATAAGATTGATCAGTTCGAGTCCAGGTAAGTAAGTAACCAATAGGATCGCCTAATTCAAATACTTGTGGTAGCCTCAGAATTTTACATTGTTGGTCTGGACTCAATGGCTTGGAAGCTGCCCAGCATGACCTTGTTGGTTGCTCTGGGTGCTGAAGATGACCAAGAGGAACTGGCTACGGTTGTTGGAGGTTTCGGCAAAGTTAAGGTGCATAGATCAGCCTACGTCTGCAGGGTCGGAGAGATCCGTGAGGTCTGCTTTTTATTTTTTAATCAGGCCGGATGTACGAGATGAGCCAATGGGGCGGCCGGCTCTATTTGCTCTAGGTGTGGGGCGGTTTGGCTCTAGGTGTGACCAACTCTAGGTGTGGCCGGCTCTAGGTGTGGGCGGCTCTAGGTGTGGGGCGATTGGCTCTAGGTGTGGCCGGCTCTAGGTGTGACCAACTCTAGGTGTGGCCGGCTCTAGGTGTGGGGCGGTTGGCTCTAGGTGTGGCCGGCTCTAGGTGTGGGGCGATTGGCTCTAGGTGTGGCCGGCTCTAGGTGTGGGGTGGCCGGCTCTAGTTGTGGGCCGGTTAGCTCTCGTTGTGGGGCGGTTGGCTCTAGGTGTGGCCGGCTCTAGGTGTGGGGCGGTTGGCTCTAGGTGTGGCCGGCTCTAGGTGTGGGGCAGTTAGCTCTAGGTGTGGGGCGGTTAGCTCTAGGTGTGGCCGGCTGTAGGTGTGGGGCGGTTGGCTCTAGGTGTGGGGTGGCCGGCTCTCATTGTGGGCCGGTTAGCTCTCGTTGTGGGGCGGTTGGCTCTAGGTGTGGGGCGGTTAGCTCTAGGTGTGGCCGGCTCTAGGTGTGGGGCGGTTAGCTCTAGGTGTGGCCGGCTCTAGGTGTGGGGCGGTTAGCTCTAGGTGTGGCCGGCTCTAGGTGTGGGGCGGTTAGCTCTAGGTGTGGCCGGCTCTAGGTGTGGGGCGGTTGGCTCACGGTGTGGCCGGCTCTAGGTGTGGGGCGGTGAGCTCTAGGTGTGGTGCTGTGCGATGACGTTACGAAGCTGTTTGATGACGGTGTCGATCAGCTTCTGTCGGTCTCGGTCCGTCTTCCTGAACTGGGCGAAGACGTTGTTCTTCCTGCTCGTCTCCCTCATCCTGCAGAACAAAGAAGGGACGGATGCAGTGAAATTAAAGGAAAATAAGACAAAGAATGGTTTGTTTTAGTATTTCACATGTTATTTGTGTTTGCAAACTATTATGAACTCAGTAAAACACAAAACACAAGTGCATGATATTTTGATGCTAATATTATTAATATCTGCAACTGTGTAGAAACACAGCGTTTATACAGAATTATTAGGCATGAAAGAAGAAAAAAAGAAACCGTTTACGCAGTGAAACTTCAAACCGTGCACCACAGTCACCTGTTCAACAAGAAAAACTTTTTTTTGTTTTTGTTTGTTTGGTTTTAAAGTTGTGTTAGTGTGTGCTCAGTGTCACATGAGACAGTGTGTGTCTCTGTGTGTTTGGTCGCAGAACGCTGGACGGTTACGGACCTCCAGGAAGTTTAGGGGCCCAGCAGACCAGACAAGCCCCAGCAGGGTGCTTCCTCCTGGGCACAGAGGGACCACCGGGCCTGATTAAAGAAGGTCCACTGGACTGAACAATGGAGCCGATCATACGACTGAGATTACAACCTGTTATATGTATGAGTGTGTGTGTGTGTGTTTGTCGCTATCTCCACTGATCCACAGTGTGTTGTTGTAGCGATAAACATCATCACCAGAGGAGTTTATTTTTCCTGTGTGATGAGGAGGATGTGTGTCTGTTTAACCATGCAAATACACACACACACACACACACACACACACACACACACACACACACACACACACACTTTAGTAGTGTAAAGACATGCCAGAATCCGACACACACAGAAAACAATACTCACGGCTTAAATAACCTGTCATGGATGAGGGAGAGGACAGATGGGAGAAGCAGTGAGACGGATGGAGCAAAGAGAGTAGTAGGGCTGCATGATTATGGCCAAAATGATAATCACGATTATTTTGATCAATATTGTAGGGAAAACATCTGTATTTTTATTGCACTACTTTTAAACAAACAACAGGAACAGTTTTTAGTGTCCGGTGCTTGTTGTAAACAAACAGAGATCGCTAAGCTAACACCTCCTGCAGCAGCAGCACATACACACTGTACTGCTACAGAGCTAACTGTTAGCCTGTTAGCACATACACACTGTACTGCTACAGAGCTAACGGTTAGCCTGTTAGCACATACACACTGTACTGCTACAGAGCTAACTGTTAGCCTGTTAGCACATACACACTGTACTGCTACAGAGCTAACTGTTAGCCTGTTAGCACATACACACTGTACTGCTACAGAGCTAACTGTTAGCCTGTTAGCACATACACACTGTACTGCTACAGAGCTAACTGTTGGCCTGTTAGCACATACACACTGTACTGCTACAGAGTTAACTGTTAGCCTGTTATCAAGTCGCAGACTGGACGCTAAGGGGTTAACATCCCCTCCGGCTCTGCAGCTGGGAGAGACTGCTGCAGGAGGACTGTGCCGCTTCGACTCGTTCTTACTCTTCTTAACGAGCCTCCGGCCCCCGTGGCTCGTTAAGAAGAGCCTCCGGCCCCCGCGGCTCGTTAAGAAGAGCCTCCGGCCCCCGCAGCTCGTTAAGAAGAGCCTCCGACCCCTGCGGCTCGTTAAGAAGAGTAGGAACGAGTCTCCAAAAGTCTCCAATAACACCAGGAAAAGTCGCTGGATTTGTCGCCAGTCGCTTTCTTGAAAAATAGTCTCTAAGGGGGTCTGAAAAGTCGCTAATTATAGCAACAAAGTCACTAAGTTGGTAACACTGCTTGGCCAGCTTTTACAAATGTCGCGTGTTGTTGTGGCGTTGAGTACTACGTCACATCCTGCTTAGTGTTCTATCCAATCAGCAACCAGGCTGTTTTCAGGGGAGAAAAACGGCCCTGCTCTTCTACAGGGACTAAAAAAGTCCCAACAAAAGTCCGCTTCCGACGGCTTGTATTCTAATTAGAGGCGTTTCGGCGAGTGAGACTCGCCTCATTCCGGGTATTGGACTGTAGTGGAAACAGCGTTTTGACTCTGGATCGAGCCATCTAGTTGTTTCCTCCTGTTCAAAGTCTTTATTCCAAGGCTTTAGCTGTGTATTTCAATTTTCTGTTTTACCACAATGTCAAACTATTTCTCCAAAGTTTCTGTAATAATAATAATAATAATAATAATAACTGCCTTGCCTTAAATGGATCAGTCAATAACATTTCTATCATAATTTGCTTGTTTTGTGTGACCAATCGCCCCAAAACCCCCAAAGATAATGAGTTTAAATATCAGTTATATGAAACAGAGAAATGAGTGAAGATGATTGTTTTGCTAATCAAATGTGTGATTCAGTGTTTCAGCTCTGTTTGAATGGATTAAAAGAAGTAAATATGGAGTAAAGGAACAAAAGGACAGATAACCAGAGTTAGGAAGGAGTGGAAACACAGTTCTTACTTCTCCAGCAGGGCCAGGGCTGTGTGTGGGTTGACCCGCAGGTATTTACAGGTAGGTTTTCCGTAATCAGCCAGGTAGGTGGACCAATCCCACTGGGTGAACAGTTCCAGTAACTAGATAACGACAGATAAAAGATTAATGGAAAGCTGTTGACTCACAGGAAACAAAAAAACAAAACAAAGCTCAGTTCCTGGTGATTCAATGATGGTTGGTGGTGAGAAAATAAACAGGTCCTCGCCTCTGACTCTCACAAATGTTGAGTAAGAGTTCGTCTCCAGTTCAAAAGCAGCAAAAATCTCAACTTCTACCAGCTTCAAATGGATAAATATTCAGAGATTCACATTCAGATTCAGAATTTCCTGTATTGTCATTGCAGTAACAAGTACTAGGACAACGAAATTAGCCATCAACCCGTCCAAAACGTATAAAACACACATATAATATGACAGAGATGGAAGAAATATAGTAGGAACTCTTCATTACTGTGACAGAATCTGACACCTTTGTGAAGGAGGTTAGTGACATTTATGATATGATCATATATATATATATATATATATATATATATATATTTTTTTTTTACACATTTTTTTACAAGTTTTTTTGGTAATTTTTACATTTTTTTGATCATTTTGTCTTATTTTTGGTCATTTTTGAAGTTATTTTAATATTGAAAATCAAAAAAACCCACTAGTTTGAAACCAGCTAAGAGTACATTATTACACATTTTTCAACATTTACAAGAGATTATATTGTATTGAACTCTTGTTTTGAAAAATCTGATGCTTTCTTTTAACTGGACACATAAATAAACAAAAAAATTGTTTTTTTTTTCGTCATTTTACTTTTTTTTTGGTAATTTTGTGGGGTTTTGGTCATTTTTACAGTTACTTTTTGTCATTTTGTGTGGTTTTTAGAGTATTTTTTGGTAATTTTGTTTGTTTTTACATTTGTTTTTTTGTCATTTTGTGTCTTTTTAGGTAATTTTTAAATTTTATTTTTGGTAATTTTTACTTTTATTTTTGGTCATTTTGTGTTTTTTTGGTCATTTTTAGTTACTTTTGGTCATTATGTGTTTTTTTTGGGTAATTTTTACATTTATTTTTTGTCATTTTGTGGTTTTTGGTCATTTTTAGTTATTTTTTTGTCATATTTTGTAATATTGAAACTAAAAAAAAGTTATTTGAAAAATGCCAATTAATAACTGTTAGTTAACTGTTTGAATATAGAAAAAGCTCGTCTTTATCACCGGATCCATCATGGAAACCTTTAATTTGCGCAGTAATTATGATTTTGATTTCAAACCAGCTTTGTTTTCCATCATCAGGTG
>NC_081533.1:1844191-1861020 GCF_030273125.1 Centropristis striata | reverse complement strand
ATCACGCATCTAGAACTTGTGTTCAGATTTCATGACTAAGGGTGGGAGTTGATTAACATTTCCAGGTGAGAACCAGCTACAAACTGTTCATTTATTCATTATCCTACACCACTTATCCAAACGTGGGTCGAGTCGTGTTTTTGGACTGTGGGAGGAAGCCGGAGGACCAGGGGCCAGATTCACAAAAGCGTTCTTAAGACAAAACAAAAAAGTGAGCATGACTTGGCTGTTACCAATGGATCCTTTAGGACGTCTAGTTTCACATCAACAGTATCTTTACTTCACTTAGCAACACAACTAAGCCCTCCTACAGCTCTCAGAGGGTTTGTAGTGATTTAAACTGGACATTTGTTAGATTAAATTTCTCAAAAATGCATAATTAGAAACTTTATTCTAACCTAACAGACTTTATTTTGCCATTAAATCAGTAAGACTGAATCAGGGTCAAATATCTATATATCTTTGCACACGTAAATAAAACTGTATTTATGTAAATATAGGTTTAAAAGTCATACCTACTTTTTACAAGAAATGGTAGTGAACTCTGATTTTGGAAGTTATGCTACTTCCTGTTGACATACAATCGTGGATATAAATATTAGACCACCATTTTTTTCTTCAATTTCTTGTTCATTTTAATATCTGGTACAACTAAAGGTTCATTGATGACAACAAAAATAGCTGATAAGAGGGTTTATAATGACTCCCTATGTGGACTTTGTTTGCTCTTTATAGTACCTGACTTTCTCCTTTTTGGGCATCCTTTCACATCCTGACTCCTGGCTCGTGATTATGTCTTTAAATATGATTTATAGTGCATTACCTTTCCTAGGTTTATTAATATAAACTGTGAATAAGAACAATCAGAGAAGAGAGGGAATCAGTTAATCAGGTTCACTTGCACCCAAAGTGTAAAGAGTTCACGTCTTTTACCTGAATTCACCTCGTCAGAGTCATTCATGAAACAGGAAGTGTGCTAAATGTTTTCCATGTTCAGCGTGGAGTTATTAAAAGTGATGTTTCCTCTAAGTCTGGCTTTAGAGCGAGACGACAAGACGAATGGCTGATTTGGACTTCCTGATCTTTTCCTCCCTCCCTCCTCCTCCTTCTTCCCACACTTCCCTTCCTCCCTCTGGTCCTTTCACTTCTGTGTTCACCTCTCTCTCTCCTTTGTCCCCCGGCTTCACCCTCGCACGGCCGAGGTTTGACCCGCTATCTTCCCATATAAAACAAGTACAAACACAATCACACACACAGGGGCTGCATGAAAACAGGCTGGGGCATAAACAGGTACACGCACAAATAAAAGGCAGTTACATAAAGCTCAGATATGACCTGGCTGAGGGGGTTACCAGAACAAGTCTGTCAGGTAATTAGCTGCAGATTTATGAGAAAGCGTGAAGGTAAATAGAGCTGAGGCCAGAGAAGCACGGACGCTGTCGCTGGCGGATTTAGAGGAAGTTACCCCTGAAAAATATGAGTTAACACACACTCATATAGGCAGTAAACACGTAGTCAGCACTGCAGGCGCACACACACACACACACACACACACACGTGCACACACACACGTGCGCACGCACACACACACACACACACACACACACACACACACACACAGATAAGCTGGCGACTAAGGTTCATGAGATTTCATGTTTTATCTCAAAGTGAATCTCTGTCTTTGCACTTACTTTACTGTCTTTCTTTTCTTTCTCAGATAAAACAAAATACTCTACAAAAACAGATGAAGAGATGACTAAAAAAAAGGAACCGAAAGTGTGGAGGAGATAAGTTAGAAAAGAAGAGAAAGGAGAAAGAGGAGAAAGTTTAACCCTTTAGAGTTTGGAGGTATTTTGATGGGTTTTGACTATTTTTCGTTCTGCCTGTATAAACGACTTAAAAATGTTTATCATTCCATGCTGGTATCATTTTTTTAAGCACAACCTCACCTGATTATTATTTTGTCATTTTGACTCACTGGATCAACATTTTGAACACAAAAACACACAAATAAATACAAAAAACAGACAAAAAAAACATAAAACACACATAGAAAATCACAAAAAACAAATAAAACACATAAAAACAGAAAAAATACACAAAAACACAGAAAAACACAAAAAAATACACAAAACTGACAAAAAACACAAAAACAAAAAAATACACAAGAACGCAGAAAAACAAACAAAAAAGTACCAAAACACACAGAAAAAAAGATTGCATTAAAAATGCTGAATGCACGCTGCAAAATTCAATAAAATCTCTGCAGAACTTCAGCAATATCATGTTACAAGAATGTTAAAAGAGGAGGAGGAGGAGAGTTAAGAGGGTAAGAAAAAGAGGAAAGAAGACAAGAGGAGAGGGGGGGAGAGAAAGAAAAGAGATGAAAAGAGAGGAAAGAAAAGGTAATGGGCGATGGAGAGGAAATTAAAAAGAGGAGAGATGAAAGGAAGGAGGAGAGGAAATGAGATGAGAGGAGAGGATGAGAGGAAATAGTCGGAAAAGATAAAAGAGAGGAGAGAAATGAGAAAGGAGGAAAAATGGTGGAGGAGAGAAGTAAGAGAGGTAGAGAAAGAAAAAGGGAAATAAGGAAAAAAGGGAGGGATGAGAAGAGACGACAAGAGTGTAGACGAAGAGGAGAAGGGAGGAAAAGATGGAGAAGAAGAGGAGAAGAAGGGGGGAGGAGAACATTAGAGGTGATTATGGATTAAAGGGAAGAGAAGAGAAGAAAAAGAGGAGGAAGATTACAGAAAAGTAAGAGAAGACGAGTCAAGGATGAAGAAGAGAGAGTGGTGAAGAAAGGAACGAGAAGAGAGGAAAAGAGAAGGTAGAAGAGAAAGGAGCGGAGGAGAGAAAAGAAAAGGGTAGAGAAGAAAAAGAGAAGGTGAAGACGAGGTGATGAAGGTAGGCGAGGAGAGGAGAAAAGACAAAACAAGAGGGAGGTGAAGAGTGAGAGATGAGAGAGAAAAAAAAGGAGGAAAAAGGAGCGATAAAAGGACAGAAACACAAATGATAGTAAGAAAGAGAAAAGTGAAAAGAAGTAGCAAAGAAAAAGAGGAAGAGAAAGTAACGGGGGAGAGGAGAAAAAAAGAGGAACCGGATGAGAAGATGAGTGGAAAGGAAGAAGGAAGTGAAGAAGAGGAGAGATGATGAAGAAGAAGAGGAGATGAGCAACATCCTCATACAACTCCTGAAAAGAACTATGTGGACTTTGTCGCTCTTTATAGCTCCTGGCTCTCTCCTCTGAGGAGGTCCTGCACCTCCTGACTCCTCATTATGTGGCTTAAACATAAAATATAGAGCTTTACCTTTCACAGGTACACGACAGAGAAGAGGAGAGACAATAGAGGAGGAGTGAGGGGGACAGGAGAGAGGGAGGGACAGGAGGAGAGGAGAGGAGAGGAGGATGTAAAGAGGAGTGGTGAGGAGGTGAAGAAAGGAGAGAAAACAGGAGACGAGCCAAGGACAAGTGGAGGAGAGAGGAGCACAGGGAGTTTTAGGTGAACTTGAGGTCAGTAGGTAAGTTTGGTTGGAGGAGCGATGGAGGACGAGGAGGAGGAGGAGGAGGTAAAAGCAGTAGGAGGAGGAGGAGGAGGAGGAGAGGCAGATAAGACTGATGAAAATGGAAAAGAAGAAGAAGAAGAAGAAAAAAAGAAAAGGGAGATACGGTCCGTCCAAAAAACGAGACACACACGAGCCAGCAGGTCCTCACACACACACACACACACACACACACACACACACACACACACACACACACACACACACACACACACACACACACACACACACCTGACCCCCGGTTCACCCTCCACACACACACAGGGAGAGAAACGTCAGGTCTCTCTCCTCACCTCTCGCTGAACTTCTCTCTCGTCTCGCTCTCCCTCCTCACCTCGCCATGACCTCCTCCACGCTATCGCTCCTGTCTCCTCACACACACACACACACACACACACACACACACACACACACACACACACACACACACACACACACACACACACACACACACACACACAGATTATTGCTTCCTCTTATTCTTCTTGTGGGACGAGCAGAAAAACAAAGTGACGTGTTGCCTTCACATTTCTGTTTGTTTTCTCTCATTTCTCCTCAGCTAATGGGCTTCTCCTCCTCCTCCTCCTCTCCCCTCCCTCCTTCCCCACTTTCTATACTTTCTCAAGTCTACCCTTTTCTCTCTCTCTCTCTCTCTCACGTCTTAACATTCAATCAGCCACTACTTTCCCTCCTCCTTCCTCCATTTGCGTCTCATTTCTTCCATTTTTATTGTCTTCTCCCTCGTTTCTCCTCCATCCCTCACACCTCTAACTCCTCTCCTCCCTCCCTTCTTTCTCCTCCTCTACCTCTCTCCATCTCTGTATTTAAACATGCTTTTATATTTCTTTATGTGCTAACAGGCTAACAGTTAGCTCTGTAGCAGTACAATGTGTATGTGCTAACAGGCTAAAAGTTAGCTCTGTAGCAGTACAGTGTGTATGTGCTAACAGGCTAACAGTTAGCTCTGTAGCAGTACAGTGTGTATGTGCTAACAGGCTAACAGTTAGCTCTGTAGCAGTACAGTGTGTATGTGCTAACAGGCTAACAGTTAGCTCTGTAGCAGTACAGTGTGTATGTGCTAACAGGCTAACAGTTAGCTCTGTAGCAGTACAGTGTGTATGTGCTAACAGGCTAAAAGTTAGCTCTGTATCAGTACAGTGTGTATGTGCTAACAGGCTAACAGTTAGCTCTGTATCAGTACAGTGTGTTTGTGCTAACAGGCTAACAGTTAGCTCTGTAGCAGTACAGTGTGTATGTGCTAACAGGCTAACAGTTAGCTCTGTAGCAGTACAGTGTGTATGTGCTAACAGGCTAACAGTTAGCTCTGTAGCAGTACAGTGTGTATGTGCTAACAGGCTAACAGTTAGCTCTATAGCAGTACAGTGTGTATGTGCTAACAGGCTAACAGTTAGCACCAGACACTAAAAACTGTTCCTGTTGTTTATTTAAAGGTAGTGCAATAAAAATACAGATGTTTTCCCTAACATGAAGAATAATCATGATTAATTATCCTGATTACAATATTGATCAAAGTAATCGTGATTATCATTTTGGCCATAATCGTATTCCTCCTTCACACCTTTCTTCTTCATTCTTCATCATCATTATATTCCTTTTATCCATCTTTCTCCTCTCTATCACCTGTCCTCCTCCTCCTCCTCTCCTCACTCTTTGCATAAACTTTTCTCCCTTCTTTGCCCCTCCACCTCCACCCTTCCTCTTTCACACTTCTCTCCCTATTCTCCCTGTGCTTCATCTCCTCCTCCTCCTCACCTTCTCCTCCCTCTTTGTCTCCTCTGTTTCTTCTTTCCAGCCCAGTTCTTTCACTTTTACTCAGTCTTGTTTTTATTTTACTCCTTCCTCCTCCCGTCCTGCCTGTTCTTTCCCTCCGTTCTGCCTCTTGTTCTCCTCTTGTTCTCCTCGTCTTCTCCTTTCTCTCCTTGCCCCTTCCACTTTGCCCTCTCCTCATTCTGTCCATCAACTTCATTTTGGTTTCCTCCGGCCTTCCTTTACCCTCTTACTTCCACCTCCTCCTCCTCCTCCTCCTCTCTCTGTCCCCTTTCCTTCGATTTCTTTCACTCTCCTTGCCTCCTCCTCTTTTCTCTTGCTCTCCTCGTCCACTTTACTCCTTCGTTCCGTCTTTCATTTCATCCTTCTCCTCCTCTATATCTTCGCTCCTCTCTCCTCCTTTCTTGCTCCTCTCCAAGCCAACTTTACTCCTTCATCTTTCCATCCCATCTCTCCTTCACTCTGCATCCATTCTTCCTCCTCCTATTCTTCCTCCTCCTGCTCCTCTTCTTCTTCCTCCTCCTCCTATTTTTCCTCCTCTTCTTCCTCCTCCTTTTCTTCCTCCTCCTGCTCCTCTTCTTCTTCCTCCTCCTCCTATTCTTTCTCCTCTTCTTCTTCCTATTCTTCCTCCTCCTCCTCCTCCTATTTTTCCTCCTCTTGTCCTCTTCCTCCTTCTATTCTTCTTCCTCCTGCTCCTATTTTTACTCCTCCTTCTCCTATTCTTCCACCTCCTCCTCTTCCTCCTGCTCCTCTTCTTCCACCTTCTCCTCCTTCTATTCTTCCTCCAGCTCCTCCTCCTCCTCTTCCTCCTCCTGCTCCTCTTCCTCCTATTTTTTCTCCTCTCCTACTCTTCCTCCACCTCCTCGTCCTCCTCCTCCTCAGTGTTTAGTAGACTTGTTAATAGTTTCTCCGGCTGTGAGGAGGATTTATTTGTTTTTTGTCGAGTTCCCGTTAATGTCCAAACGTCTCTCTCTCTCTCACACACACACACACACACACACACACACACACACACACACAGTGTGATGATGTAATGTTTCTGCTATGAAATGAAGTAAATTTGTGACCAAACACTGTGAACCAAAGTCTGTTTATGGAGGAAAATGCATCTTTCTTTGGTTTTATAATTCTTCTCCACCTGCGTACTTTCACTCTTTCATCTCCATTATCTCCTCCATCCCTCCCTCCCTCCCTCCCTCCCTCCCTCCATCCTCTCCTCTCTCAGCTCTCCAAGCTGTCTGTCTCCATCTAAACTTGACAGGTAAGAGGTCAAAGGTCACTAAAAGCAGCAGGGAAAGTGGACTTTTATCAAGAAAAAGCAGCCGTTTTGGCACCCGTCCATCTTTTGCGCTCAGTGATTTTTCTAAAATCTCCCGTCCATCCATCATCCCTCCATCATCCCTCCATCATCCAGAGGTCACTGCTTTCTGTCTGCAGCCACGGTGGCATCGCTGCTCAGCTAAATACAAAGGAGAACTAAATATAAAAGCTTCCATTGAGATTAAAGTGCCGCAAAGTCAACATTTATTTCTTTTAAACTGAAAAATTAGGCTTTAAAACTAGCAAACCACTAGAGATAAGAATCAGCATGATACGGTTTTATCCTGATACTTGAGTCACGATACGAAATGTCACACAAAATGACCAAAAAAAAAGACAAAATGACCAAAAATGTACACAAATTACAAGAAAAAGACCCAAAATGACTAAAATTTTACACCAATTACCAAAAAAATTCACATTGAACCAAAGAAATTCAAGTAAAATTGCAATCCTCAGATCTTATAGTTTCATATGATGCCAGTATCTCCAGGATATTCCTTAAAGTGAACAAAAAACGGCGAATATACTGACGCTAAATAAACACTTAATATAATAACGCCACAGTAAATATCACGATAGCATGCTCTATCCATATTCCCTCCACCTCTATAGTCCAAACATCTATCGTCCCAATCAGCCTCCTGTTTCTCTCTGACAGACAAAGAGTCGACTGGAAACAGAGAAAGGGTTTCTGACTGCCATCAGTCATCTCTCCAGTCAGAGGTCAGAGGTCACCAGCGCCACACAAAGACCAGGCTGACACCCGCCAATCACCTGTCCTCCTGTCTGTGTTTAAGGACGGACAGAAATGTCTCGGCTTCATGTGGAGGAAACCTAAAGACGGAGCGTGTTGACGCCTGTCCTCCCAACCACTTCACTAAAAGCAGAGAAAGTGGTTTTCACCCCCCCATCTGTCAGTCCCTGCCAGGTTTCACAGGTCAAAGGTCACTGAAAAAGTTTTCTTATGGTCGTAAAAAAAAGCTTATTTTGACACCCGTCAGTCAACGTCTCAGTGAGCTGCCACACTTCTCCTGGACAAAAGTCTCGAGGACAAAAAGGAGAAAAGACAATTTCATGAGTTCATTAAGTTCATTAAGCTGCAAGTGTAGAAAGAATGTGTCTGTTTTTTTTGTTTTTTTTGCCACTTTGCATCTTTTTTGGTCATTTTGCATCTTTTTTGGGTCAATTTGCGTCTTTTTTGGGTCAATTTGTGTCTTTTTTTTGCTATTTTGCATCTTTTTTTGGTCATTTTGTGTCTTTTTGGTGAATTTGTGTCTTTTTTTGCTATTTTACGTCTTTTTTGGTCATTTTGTGGTCAACTTGTGTCTTTGTTTGGCCATTTTGAACATGAACATTATTGCTGCTCCTGAGGAACGAACATAACAGGAGGGTTAATATATTATATGTCAGTTACACATTTTCAGCACTGATCGTTTAAAAACACTCGTCACAAACTTGGAAGAATGTCTAACTAGAAGCAGAATCTGATGCACAAAAAGGATTTTACACTCAACCCCAAAGTCAGCTCCTGACCCCTGAAAGCAGGAGGTCAGAGGTCAAATCCAGAGGTTATCAGGCAGCTACTGAGCAGCTACCGGAGCTCCCAGTCCCTGAAGAAGAAACAGGGACTTTCTTCCTTATCTCCCGTTTCCTTACTGTACGAGGCCCTCCCTTACACCTCCTCCTCCTCCTCCTCCTCCTCCTCCTCCCTCCTCCTCCTCCTCCTCCACCTCCTCCACCTCCTCCACCAGCAGCCGGAGTATCTCTCCATCTGCAGCTCCGACTGGAACCAAGTCAGCTTGGATTGTTATCGCTCTGCAACAAGGAGCTCATTTTTCCTTCTCACTGGAGGGCCAAAAATTAAATTAAAAACAAAAGCTTGTATCTTTGTACATCTGCCTGCAGCCAGCCGCCACCACCGCCGCCAGTAACCACGGCGACGCAGCAGCAGCTCCACTCCGATACTCCTTCAGTGAACAAACTGAACTTTATTAATCCGCCGTTCGTCACGTTCAGGGTAATTAAAGACAGCGGAGGGAAGATAAAACCTGGATGCTTTATGGCTCCATGTAGGGAAGTTCTCTCTGACACGGAGAGGTCAGAGGTCAAACAGGAGCTTCCTGGTCTGCTGATCAGACCGATGGTTGGTGACTCTTTCCTATAGAGAACATTACATCCAGCTGGGGGATCTGACCAGAGGTGGAGGGAGTATTCTGATCCTTTACTGCAGTAAAAGTACTAATACCACACTGCAGACTGCTGCAGGAGGACTGTGCCGACTAGCCCCCCACGGCTCGTTAAGAAGAGCTGTTGGCCCCCGCAGCTCGTTAAGAAGAGCCTCTGGCCCCCGCGGCTCGTTAAGAAGAGCCTCTGGCCCCCGCGGCTCGTTAAGAAGAGCCATCGGCCTCCGTGGCTCGTTAAGAAGAGCCGTCAGCCCCTGCGGCTCGTTAAGAAGAGCCGTCGGCCCCCGCGGCTCGTTAAAAAGAGCCGTCGGCCTCCGTGGCTCGTTAAGAAGAGCCGTCGGCCTCCGCGGCTCGTTAAGAAGAGCCGTCGGCCCCCGCGGCCCATTAAGAAGAGCCGTCGCCCCCGCGGCTCGTTAAGAAGAGTAAGAACGAGTCTCCAAAAGTCTCCAATAACACCAGAAAAAGCCGCTTTTTTGAAAAATAGTCTCTAAGGGGGTCTGAAAAGTCACTAAATATAGCAACAAAGTTGCCAAGTTGCCAACACTGCTTCACCAGCTTTTACAAATGTTGCGTGTTGTTGTGGCGTCCAGTACTACGTCACATCCTGCTTAGCGTTCTATCCAATCAGTAACCAGGCTGTTTACAGGGGAGAAACACGGCCCCGCCCCCTGGTGGTTGGTGGACTACTGGTGTAGAAAGTGTTTGATTAGATCTGCAGGAGAGACGCATTTTAAAATGGAAATATCGATGACGATCAGTTTAATTTAATCGTGGCGGCCAAAATCGTGATCACGATTAAAATCTGATTAATGCCCTGACCCTAAACAAAAATCAGGAATATGAACTTAAAAGTAGTTTGGATCCATTTCAATTTGATCGCTTAAAGTATTATAATATTTCATATTCCCTGTTTGTGACACTTCTGTTTCCAAGATGAACAGCTGAACTTTCCCATCAAACAGAAAACGATGATTGCAGATGATCTGACACTGAATTAATCATATTGACGGGATATTAACCAATCCATATGACACAACGTTTCTTAATCACTGATGCTATTAAAAAGACATAGAACAACGTAATTTAATTTTCCAGTAGCCCAAATAAAGAGCACTTTCAAACTTGTTACGGTTCACAAAGCCCCAGTCGATCATTGATTATTATTCATGTGAAAAAGATGAAATGAAGGCTGAGAATGTTCTCTAAGGTGAGTTTGGTGCATCGCGGCTGCTTTTCTCTCTGCAGCTGTATAATAAAGTCAGCAGCATTCTGAAGGAGTGAATGAGAAGAAGAGTCCTAAATGACTAACTGACATCCTCTGTGAACTCTAAGCTACCTGACTAACACAAGAACTGATGTCCTTCTGCTGTTTCTCCCTTACTTTGTCTCTCTCTCTCCATCTTTGTCTCACTTACTCCGTCTCTCACCTCTCTCTCTCTCTCTTTCTTTCTCCCTCTCTCTCTCTCTCAGCAGTGACAGAAGAAGAACTTAAAAAAAGTGACAGGGCTGAAATGGAATGGAAAAAAAAGACGAAGAAGAAGAAGAAAGAAAAGGGAGCGAGGGAAGAGTGCCGGTGGTTCAACCAGGGGTCTCTGCTGTCAATTAAGACACTGCACAGATGGAGAGAGGGCGAGCGAGCGAGAGACATAGACGGACAGAGACGGAGGGAGTGGGAGAGCGAGAGGGAACGAGTGGAGGTAAATGAGAGAAAACTCAAAAAGAATGATTGGGGAAATATTAGAGGAGTGCAGGAGGAGAAAGGGAAAGGAGTGAGTGAAGGAGGTCAGGCGGAGGGTAACTAGACGTTACGGAGGAGGAAGAAGGAGCGAGAGAGGAACGAGGAGACGATAAACGAGTGCAGGCTGAAGTCAGAGGGGCCTGCTGGGAGCTGCTCTGAGCGCTGATAAAGCAAATAAAGACAGAATACTCCAAAACAAACAGCTCCGCTCAGAGCTCCATTTAGATTCAGCCACTTTTTTTAAAAAGGTCAATTTGGCCTCAGCCACTTTTTTTAAGTCAATTTGGGCCCAGACACTTTTTTTTAGAGGTTAATTCTGGGCCGGGAGTTCACTTTGGGTTCGTTCCACTCTCCAGACTTCTCTCTAACAGCTCCTGTTTGATACACAATACATTCCTACGCAGGGTGAATATTAGATTTCATCACTTTATTGTCATTATTTTGGATTAAACTGCATTTTTATGTGGATTCAATTACTTTTTTAACTAAGTTAAAGTAATTTGGGCACTTTTTTATCGTCAATAAAGACTCAACTCCCCTCCAACATTTTCTTAAAAAGACTAGAAATTAACATTAATCAACTAAAGACAATTTAAGACATTTTTTCTTTAAAAGGCTCACAAGCTGAATATAAGAAGGCCCCACTCATCTAAAACACTTTAAACTCAGATGTGGAAGCATTAAAGAAACGGTTCACATCCTGTTTCTCTGGCCGCACTCACTTCATTCAACTCAAGTCACTCAAATGTATCCCTTCCTCTGTCACCTGAGGTGTGCCTCAGGGCTCTGTCCTGGGGCCCCTCCTCTTCATCATCTACCTCCTTCCCCTCAGCAATATCTTCCGCAGATTTAACATTCACTTCCACTGCTATGCCGATGACACCCAGCTCTACCTCTCCACTAAACCCTCGTCCTCTCTTCTGCCCAAATAAAGAACCTGGTTCACCTTAAACTTCCTTAACCCATTTAAGGCGGGAAAGCATTACCACATTCCTACCATTAAAACCTGTTGGGCGCTGTTGCGTTATTCTACCATTAAAGCTGGGAAAGTGGATACGTCGTTTTGTAGTATTTCCCACCTTTTTTCGGTCTCTTGGCCAATGAAAAGCATCACAATACATGTGGGAGTGTCGCAATGCATCATGGGACTTTTCCAGAACTTATAAATCATGGTGAAGACGACTATAGCGGAGGGAGCTCAGATATAACAGCTATAAGCTCTCAAATACTTTTTGAATTTCATTTCCATCTGCCACAGAGGCTGAAAAATCTATTATTTAGTAGGAAGAGTTGACACTTCTGTTGAATTTACAGGAAAACTTCAGGTTTTAGGGGCTGATTTTAAATTGGCCAGAGGTTTTACAGGTATTTTTTCCAGTCGTTTTAAGCCTAAATGGGTTAAATCAAACAGTAATAATAAAAAAACTGCCTATTCCCTCTGATGACAACTGCCCTTTCCCATCTATTGTATTGCTTTTAATTTTGTGTGTTTTATTGTTGTTTCTTTTTTTTAATCTTATTTGTATGGTGTTCTTGAGTGGCAAGAAAAGTGCCTTCCAAATAAAATGTATTATTATTATTATTATTATTATTATTATTATTAATAAAGCTGGGGTAGACAGTTTTCTTCCCTTCTAGCATAATAAAAGCACAAAAATCGCCTCAAATAAAAACCACAGATAGACGAAGAATTCATCCGACCACCAAAACCGATGAAATAGCCGCAGTTCTATAAATGGTGAATGGACTAAATACACATATCGACCACTTAAAGCACTTTAACACTAAAGATCAACACTATTCACACACAGGCTACATGCCATTATTAAATAACCATTAAGGCACCAATGACGCAGCATCAGGAGCAACTTAGAGCTCAATATCTCACCAAGGACACTTCAACATTTAGACTTTCACTGTCAGGGATCCAACCAGTGGTGGAAGAAGTACTCAGAGCCGAGAGGAGGTGAAGGTTCGGTTTCTCTCAGACCTCTTGAGTTACAATACGCTGAAACCTTATTATGGGATTTCTGTCATGCCAATAACAAAAAAACCTGCAGATTCCAAACACACATCTGTGGCGCCCAAACTGCTCCACAAACAAAAATCTAATTTACAGACGCAGAAAAACCAGACACTGAAGAGTTTCACAACATTTAAACTGCAGAAACACATCTCTCTCTCTCTCTCTCTCTCTCTCTCTCTCTCTCTCTCTCTCTCTCTCTCTCTCTCTCTCTCTCTCTCTCTCTCTCTCTCTCTCTCTCTCTCTCTCTCTCTCTCTCTCTCTCTCTCTCTCTCTCTCTCTCTCTCTCTCTCTCTCTCTCTCTCTCTCTCTCTCTCTCTCTCCGTCTGTCTCTCTCACAACCCCCAAAACAGGGAAACAGTTGAAAGGTGAGAGCTGCTTAAGAGTCTCAACTTTTGGTTTGACCATGAAATGACCGCAGTCACACACACACACACACACACACAGACACACACAGACACACACACACACACACACACACACACAGACAGGAAGGGGTGTAGATCAGGTGGTATCGGGGAGACTGACGGAGGTCAAGGACTGATAACACAGAACAATGACCTGACCCGGTCACTGTATGTGTGTGTGTCAATAAAATGTGTGTATGACTGACAGTTATGCTGTGTGTGTGTGTGTGTGGCTACAGAAGTCAAAGATATTTATGAATGTGTGTGAGGGATCAGTGTGTGTGTGTGTGTGTGTGTGTCCTGACCACCACTTGACCAGCGTCGCTCCAATCAGGTCACTGAGTGGCCGTGTTGCCGTGACCACCCGGCTGACCCGCTGTCATGGCGATAAGGCCGGCCACAGACGGGACAGGAAGTTGAGACAGGGGCCGAGAAACACACACACACCCACACACACACACACACAACGAACACACACACGGAGCGAACACACACACGCTGAACTCTCCACACAAATAACCGCTCCAACTCATAAATCTGCAGATATGGACGCACACATTTAAACTATTTTTTGCTGTGTTATCTCGAGCGCAGCAGGATCTCCCTCTGTTTTATTACACTGCACACACCCTGCTGTGCATGTGTGTGTGTGCTATATATTTATATATATATTTATATTCCTCTCCTCACGTTGTGCTGTATTTCTTTTCTTCCATCTCTGTCATATTATATGTGTGTTTTGAACGTTTTGGACGGGTTGATGGCTAATTTCGTTGTCCTAGTACTTGTAACTCAGTGCAATGATAATAAAGGAAATCTGAATATATATATATAGATATGTAAGAAGAGGGCAAAACATTTTACTTATGCATTAACCAGATCCTGTAAAAACCATTAAATTCTGCCCTCCTGAAGCCTTGAATGACTCAGCTGAGGCCGACAGTCATGTGACAGAAATTCTGCAAAACTTACCTAAACTATGGGCTGTTTACACAGAGCAGAGAGGAGAGGAAAGGGGTAACTTGAAGTAGAAGCAGTAAAAAATATGTATAGCACCATTTTTTCCCCCAATATTAGTAACACTTGGAAAAATGTTATAGATTCATTTTTTCTCTCCATTTTTGTAAAATAAACTATTATTATGAGGCTCTCCTCACGTTGTGCTGAATTTTTATTTATTTATTTAAAGTGGTCCAGTCCTCCGGCAGCACTCTTCCCCAGCTGCAGAGCCGGAGGGGATGTTAACCCCTTAGCGTCCAGTCTGCAAATGCATGCGCAAAGTCACTGGTTTCCTTTTTTTTGGTCTCTTTTGGGTCTTTAGTCTTCAGTCCCTGAGGCAGATTAAGGAGGAGGGTTGTTATTGTGACACAAGACAGAGCACTCGCAGTTCTAACATATTTAGGGTGTTTTTACTCTATTTTTGTCTTCCCCACAACGTCTATTCCTCTCTCCTACAGCGTCCATTACAACTACATGCACATGGTCAATTATGCAAATTCTGCAAATTATGCAAATTAGATGACGTCATTTAGCGACTTCTAGCAACTTTTTGGAGCCAATAGCTACTTTCCTTACTGAGGAGTTGGCAACACTGCTCATGGCTACAGACACAGCAGCACTGCTAAAATAAAATCTAGAGGAAACACTGTTTATAAGAAGAATGAAAATGTGTGTGTGTGTGTGTGTATGTGTGTGTGTGTGTGTGTGCAGCAGGCAGTGGAGGCAGGTGTGTAAGGTAGCCGACAAACGGTGGAAGAATGTGATCAGATAAGATGTTTCGGGGCTCCGGCGGTTAGCTCTCACCCTCCCTGGCACCAAGACTTATCCCACTGACCTCACACTGCACCCATTTAAAGTGTGTGTGTGTGTGTGTGTGTGTGTGTGTTTAAAGCCTCGTTTAGCGCTCGCTGTGTTTGACAGAGACATCAGCCTCCATAACGCCTAGTAATCACACTCTGAGGGGGAAGAGGAAGGAGCAGGATGAGAGGAAGAGGAGTTAGATGAGGGTGTAGGAGAGGTAATGGAGGAGCTGATATACAGATGGAACCATTCATAAACATTAGTCTAATGAGAAAATATCGTGACGAGTCGAGTCAACCTCTCGCTTTCCTTTCTACGACATCTAACTCATGTTATTGGGGCTGGAAATTCGATTCTTTTAATCAGATCATATTAAACTTTTACGGCCAGAGGGGCAGCAGAAACAAGATGTAAAAACCACAATGACGAGTCATCTATTAAAGGGGCAGCAGCAAAATATATGCTAGATACCTACAAAGATCAATATCAGTTAAACTGTAAGCTTTATTTAGAATATTTCCACCACTTTACCTTGCACTGAGGCGGTTTTATTTATGTACGTACACACTACTAAAGCATACGTCCCAAAGATCTCCAGATCCAATGACTTCTCCTCCTCCTTCCTCCTGCTTTTTATGTACTTGTGTGCACATTCTGTGCTGATATGGAGTAAATGAACACTGGGAAACATTGTTTCTCCACTTTCTGTTCACTATTAAATAAAAAAGCACACTCTGGTATTATCCAGTGAACCATTAATCCCAACAGAATGATTTGTTACATCAGCGACAGTTTCAAATTACAATTACACAAAGGAAAAACTTGTCAAACAGAGTGTTTTATCTTGATAGTGGATCTAAACAGGTTTCCTTTCTCTCTATTTTATTCATTGTGTTTATGTTACGCACTACTAAAGCATACGTCCAAAGATCTCCAGAGCTCACACTCAACATTTCACTTGGTTAAAGGGCAGACAATGACTTCTCCCTCCTTCCTGCTGCTTTTTATGTATTTGAGTGCACATATTTGAGAAGAGCCTCCAAAAAATGATGCAATGAAAGCAGTGATAGTGGATCTAAACAGGGTTCCTTTCTCTAAATTCTTCATGATTTGCACATTACGCACTACTAATGCACACATCCCAAAGATCTCCAGATCCAATGACTTTTCATCCTCCTCCCTCCTGCTTTTTATGAATTTATGGAGTAAATGAACACTGGGAAACATTGTTTCTACCCTTTCTGTTCACTATTAATAAATAAAAAGCACACTTCGGTATTATCCAGCGAACCATAAATCCCAGCGACAGTTTCAAGTTACCATTTCACGAAGGAAATCTTGTCAAATAGAGTTTTATCTTTATTAAATCAAGTGTGGAGAGCTCAGAGGGAACACGAGGAGAGAGAAACCAGGCGGATGGGACACAGTGAGAGTCTTTGGAGGGTTTGGAGCCGGGATGTTGTGGTTGCATGGTAACACGGTGCGTCTGTCTGTCAGACCGGCCACCAGGACGATTCATAAAGCAGCTTCTCTATGAGTTGAGTGTGTGTGTGTGAGCGGCGGACAAAAACAAAGTTTTAGAGAATTGTTTTAGTGTTTCTGCACACGAAAAGTTTGTGCATGAAAAGCAAATGTGTTGCGAAGTGTTTGCATCCATGTTGATGTGTGTCTCTCTCTCTCTATCTCTCTCTCTCCTCCTCTCTCTCTCTCTCTCCGTCTCCCTCTCTCCTTCTCCCCTCTCTCTCTCCGTCTCTCTCTCCGTCTCTCTCTCCGTCCCTCTCTCTCTCTCTCTCTCTCCGTCTCTCTCTCCGTCTCCCTCTCTCCGTCTCCCTCTCTCTCTCCGTCCCTCTCTCTCTCTATCCCCGTCTCTCTCTCTCTCCTCCCTCTCTCTCTCTCTCCGTCTCCCTCTCTCCGTCTCCCTCTCTCCTTCTCCCTCTCTCTCTCTCTCCGTCTCTCTCTCCGTCCCTCTCTCTCTCTATCCTTCTCCCTCTCTCTCTCCGTCTCCT
>NC_081533.1:1838023-1844091 GCF_030273125.1 Centropristis striata | reverse complement strand
TTCCAATAGATCGGCGGGCGAGCATTTAGATGTCCGTCTGCTGCTCATCCTCCCTTCGCCCTCTTTCTTCTCTGCTCATCCCGCTCTTTCACCCCTCTCCACTTCTCTATTCATCCCCCCTTCTGTGAGCGGTCAGACGGATGAAGGGAAGTGTCAGCCTCCCGAGGAGAGAGAGAGAGGGAGAGATAGAGAGAGAGAGAGAGAGAGAGAGAGAGAGAGAGAGAGAGAGGGAGAGAGGGAGAGAGAGACCACCCTGGACGTCCCATTTCACCCGCCGTATCACTTTCACCTGACTGCACTCTTTCACTCGCGATCCCTCGCTTTCTGCTCCGCTCCATCAACGTTTTCACGCATTCATGTCTTGTTTTCTCTCACATTCTGGCTCCCGTCTCCTCCTGTCATCTTCCTTTAGATTCATTCTAAGTCTTTCTCCCTCATTGACGCCTTTTTGGGTCAGATTTTTTAGTCCCTTTCCGTCCTCTTTTTTTACATTTATCCACTTTCTGTTCATCGGCTCTCTCTCCCCTCATCTGAGCAGGTCAAAGGTCAACTTTTTGCTGACATGGTGGAGTGTACGGTTCATCCAGGTGGCAACCTCCTGGTCTGAGCAGGGAGGCAAACCAGGAAGTGACTTAAGCTGCATTCTACTGAAAATTCCAGCAGGGGGCCCTAAGTTTGGCTGCAGAAGCATTTTGGGTGATTTTGTGTCTTTTTTTGTCATTTTTGGGTGATTTTTTTTGTCATTTTTTGGTAATTTTGTGTCATTTTCTTGGTCATTTATGGGTGATTTTGAAATTTTTTGGTCATTTTGTGTCATTTTTGGGTGATTGTGTCTTTTTTTGTCATTTAGTTGGTCATTTATGGGTGATTTTGTGTCATTTTTTGGTAATTTTGTCTTAGTTATTGGTCATTTTGTATCATTTTTTGTAGTTTTTGGGTGATTTTGCGTCTTTTTTGTGTCATTTTTTTTCTTTTTTGGGGTAATTTTTTGTCTTTTTTGTAACTTTTTGTCTTTTTTGTAACTTTTTGTCTTTTTTGTAACTTTTTGGTCATTTTGTCTTTTTTTGGTAATTTCGTTTCTTGTTTTGGTAATTTTGTGTCTTATTTTGGTCATTTTGTGTCATGTTTTGGTTATTTTGCTATTTTTGTCATTTTTGTGTCATTTTGTTTCTTTTTTGGGTCATTTTGTGTCTTTTCTGTAACTTTTTGGTCATTATGTGTCATGTTTTGGTGATTTTCTGGCATTTTTTGGTAATTTTGTGTCATTTCTTTGTCATTTTTTGGTCTTTTTGTGTGTTTTTTGTCATTTTGTGTCACTTTTGTGTCATTTTGTGTTTGTTTTTTTAACTTTTTGGTCATTTGTGTCTTTTTTTGGTCATTTTGTGTCTTTTTTTTTGGTCTTTTTGTGTCATGTTTTGGTTATTTTGTGTCTTTTTTGGGCGAGTGGAACGCTGAACTTGATGCCTGAAACGGGCCACAAACCAACAAGGCGTCACGCTCCCTCCGTCCATTATTTATCCAGTGTGTGGTGGATCCGTCCTGAAGCTGACCTGTCACACTAACACACCCACTCTGCAGCTGTCCCACTGTGACCACACGCCTCAGGAATGTGACGGTAGCACAGATTTCTCTCTCTGACCCCGTCTATCTCTTCCTGTCCTTCTCCTCACCCTTCACTTTCTCTTCCTCCCCTTTCTCCAAAAACACTCTCCTTCTGGATTTCACCATCACGCCTTCACTTTCTAACCTCCCTTCCTCCTCCTCCTCTTCATCTCCTCCTCTTCGTCTCCACATGTGGGTGAAACATTTCAGGTCGACTTGGCTGAAGACAAACTCTGGATCAAACCTCGTGGAAAATAAATCACGCTGACAGACTACAAGCTGAGCAGAAAGGTTAGAATAGTTTGGGATTTTTCAGTAGTTTCAGTTTTAATTTCGTTGTCAATTTTTGTTTTCATATTCTGGTGGTTTTAATGAGTTCTTAGAGCAGAGAGGAGAGGACAGGAGAGGCTGGAAACATTACAATACTACACATTTTTTCAATACTTCACTTTTTTTCAATATTCATGACACTTGTGGGAACTTCCAAAAGTGTTGTTTATATAAGTATTACTTTTTTTTGTTAAACAATTGCTTTCTTTTTCTTTTATTTGTATGATTCAGGACTTTATAACAGTTATTCTGAAAAAAAAGTGTTCCCTACTTCTATCCATGATTGTGCTGATTCCATAGAGCTGCAGGACTTATGGATTATTAGATATTTTATGTATTGCAGTGAAATACAAGGACACAGTGAGTAAAATGTTAAAAGAAGGTAAAAGAACTCTGCCGAGGATCTCAAACTTTCCCGTGGTCAGAAATACAGCAGAGCCAGACGAGGTACGAGCTCTGAAACTACGGAGTTTACAAAATAACTGAAGTAAAGCTGCATGCGAGGCTGGTTTCAGGCCTTTACAGTATGAACAACATGCTGCAGAGAGCGAAGTCGTCCATTAGAGCAGCAGGAAGTCTTCACTTGATCCTGTCACAGTTTGTTTGTTGCTTCATTGTTCTCGAGTCGAGTGCACACGCTACTTAACGCGCCTCGCTTCCTCTCAGAGAGACGCTCCGACAGGAAATCATCCCTCAAATCACACCGTTCTGGAAAAAACTTTATTGTTTAAGACTACATTTCTTTATTTAGTTGGTTATTTCTAGTTAGCATTGATGATATTACGCAGTTTCGGGGGTTTTTGTTTGTTTTTTTGGTCACATTTTCCTCTCTGTGGCCTCATTTTTCAGGCCTGCACCTCGATGGAAACATCATAAAACTCATACATGTCTTTGTGCAGAATAACACAGTAATGTTGGCATAAAGAAGAAAAGAAAAAAGTTTAGTTTCTTTAATAGTTTTTTTCTTTTACAAAAATGGGAGAAAAAATCTATTTCCTCCTCTGCTCTGTGTAAACAGCCTCTCCTGTCCTCTCCCCTCAGCTCTGTGTAAACAGCCTCTCCTGTCCTCTCCTCTCTGCTCTGTGTAAACAGCCTCTCCTGTCCTCTCCTCTCAGCTCTGTGTAAACAGCCTCTCCTGTCCTCTCCCCTCAGCTCTGTGTAAACAGCCTCTCCTGTCCTCTCCTCTCTGCTCTGTGTAAACAGCCTCTCCTGTCCTCTCCTCTCAGCTCTGTGTAAACAGCCTCTCCTGTCCTCTCCTCTCAGCTCTGTGTAAACAGATTCTCAGTGAATATTTGCCTCTGAGGAGCAGATTTTAATGTTTTTAACAGGATCTGGTTAGTGCAAATTATTTTTGGTAACATTATAAATGAGACATTTAGAATAAAGTGATTCTGAAGAAAAATATAACAATTTTAAACTTCTTTTTTGTTACTTTTCAGTCATTCTGTTGATAATTTTACAGTTTCTCTCTGTGATAAACTTTGTATAACTGTGACAGTCAAACTCGCAAAAAACATTCCCAAAAGTGCTAATAAAGTGAAGATATAACGTACGGAAAAATCTTCCATACTGATTCATTTTCTTCCTTTTCCATAAAATAAAATCTGTCTCCTCCATCAGCCATCTTTCCTCTCTGCTGTCCTCTCGTTAGTCTGGGTTACCACGAGGTGAGGCGGAGGTCTCCTCTCCCACTGGGCCTCATCTCATCCCTTAGCCTGTCTGACACACACACACACACTAAAACACACACACACACACACACACACACACACACTAAAACACACACTAAAACACACACACACACACACACACTAAAACACACACACACCCACACACTAAACACACACACAAGCACGGGGAGAGACTCTGCTATCCTGTCACTGGATAATCGCTACTGGCTACGCCGGTCAATCTACACACACACACACACACACACACACACACACACACACAGTTGTCATGCTGTGACATGTTTCTCTTGGAGAGCGAGAGGGAAGCCTCTGAGGTAACGGTCGGGACACACACACATCAGACAGAGGGCAGACAGATTGTGTGTGTGTGTGTGTGTGTGTGTGTGTGTGTGTGTGTGTGTGCGTGTGTGTGTGTGTGTGTGTGTGTGTGTGTGCCCCAGAGGAAACTGAGTACATTGACTGATGAAATCCAGTTAGTGTAGGAAAAGGCAAAAGTGAGTGAACGGGAGATAAAAACAGAGATGAACTTTGGGGAGAAACAAGATAAGTGATTGGAAGGATAAGAAAGAAAGAAAGAAAGAAAGAAAGAAAGAAAGAAAGAAAGAAAGAAAGAAAGAAAGAAGGGAAGAAAGAAAGAAAGAAAGAAAGAAAGAAGGGAAGGAAGAAAGAAAGAAAGAAGGGAAGAAAGAAAGAAAGAAAGAAAGAAAGAAAGAAGGGAAGGAAGAAAGAAAGAAAGAAAGAAGGGAAGGAAGGAAAAAAGATGAGAAATGGAGAAGGAGTTACATGCAGAAGAAAGAGGAGAAGAAAAAAGGATGAGGAAGAAGTAGGAAAATGTTAAAAACAAGCCAAAGACGAGAAGAGAGAGGAGGAGAGGAGACAAGGAGATGAGATATAGGAGGAGAGGAAACAAGGAGATGAGGAGAGGAGACATGGAGATGAGATACAGGAGGAGAGGAAACAAGGAAATGAGGAGAGGAGACAAGGAGGAGAGGAGACAAGGAGATGAGGAGAGGAAATATAGGAGGAGAGGAGACAAGGAGATGAGGAGAGGAGATAAGGAGGAGAGGAGACAAGGAGATGAGGAGAAGAGACAAGGAGGAGAGGAGACAAGGAGAGGAGATATAGGAGGAGAGGAAACAAGGAGATGAGGAGAGGAGACATGGAGAATGAGGAGAGGATAGGAAAGAAAGAGATGAGGAGATAAGGAGAGGTGAAATAGGAGGAGAGGAAACAAGGAGATAGGACAAGGAGACAAGGAGAAGAGGAGAGAAGGAATGAGGAGAGGAGACAAGGAGAAGAGGAGAGGAGACATAGGAGGAGAGGAGAAAAGGAGAGAAGGAGAGGAGAGGAGACAAGGAGATGAGATATAGGAGTCCTATATCTCATCTCCTTGTTTGATATAGGAGGAGAGGAAACAAGGAGATAGGACAAGGAGACACGGAGAAGAGGAGAGGAGAGAAGGAATGAGGAGAGGAGACAAGGAATGAGGAGAGGAGACAAGGAGAAGAGGAGAGAAGACATAGGAGGAGAGGAGAGAAGGAGAGGAGATGAAGAGAGGAGACAAGGAGATGAGATATAGGAGTCCTATATCTCATCTCCTTGTTTGATATAGGAAAAGAGGAAGCAAGGAGATAGGACAAGGAGACAAGGAGAAGAGGAGAGGAGAGAAGGAATGAGGAGAGGAGACAAGGAATGAGGAGAGGAGACAAGGAGGAGAGGAGACATAGGAGGAGAGGAGAGAAGGAGATAAGGGGAGGAGATGAGGAGAGGAGACAAGGAGATGAGATATAGGAGTCCTATATCTCATCTCCTTGTTTCCTCTCCTCCTATAATAGGAGGAGAGGAAACAAGGAGAAGAGGAGAGGAGAGGAGACATAAATATAAAAATCGAGGAGACAAAGGTGACCAAAACAAAAAGAATCTGAAAGTTAAAGTTCAATAAAAACTGGAGACACACACACACAGACACACACACACACACACACACACACACACAGACACACACACAGACACACACACACACACACACACACACACACACACACACACAGAAGGTGGAGAATGCTGTCTGGCGCATGAAGCTGAAGGGATGAGTGGAACTCTACTGTTGCAAACGTTTTTCTGGGGGGACGCCACACCGCAACACACACACACACACACACACACACACACACACACACACACACACACACACACACACACACACCAACAATCAGCAGGGCCAGCCAAAGGTTTGAAGCAACCACAGACTTCTGAATGTTCTAAATATAGGAGGATTGATAGGATCTGTGGAAAAGGGCACACACACACACACACACACACACACACACACACACTCTAACACAATCAGACTCCTACGCTCACCAAATTATTTAGCAATTGTGGAGAGCAGAGAAAGCTGCTGACAGCTCAGATAAGGTTGTTACTGTGAATCAGCCTTTTCTC
>NC_081533.1:1830523-1833023 GCF_030273125.1 Centropristis striata | reverse complement strand
TAACTCAGAAATATATTGCATTTCTGCCTTCACTTAACAAGGAAAAGTATTAAGGTAATGGAACTTAATATTGAATTAATATTGATAATAATCAATAAAACTGAGGTAACAATTTGCAAGATTTTTTTTTGAGTAGAAAGAAATTAAAATAAAGGAGTTTATAGCAACTTAAATAGAGTAATTTGACCACTTATTAACATTAAAACGTTGATATAAAAATTGAATTGGTTCAACTCATAATGAAGATTGTAGAGACAAAACAAATCATGTTGGTTGTACTCAACGATTTGAGTTAGTCCAACTATAAAAGTCTCATGGGAAATACTCAATAATGTCTTAGTTGGAGTGACTTAATAAGATAAATGCAAATTGTTACAACAATTTTTTTAAGTTGAGCCGTGTGATTTTTTTAGAGTGTAGGTTACAATTTGAACTGTTTTTAGAATGTAAAAGAGGAGGAAGTCATGTAAGATAATAAAGCACATGTTGGTGTGTGTGTGTGTGTGTGTAACGAGAAAAAAGTCCAAAATGAAGAAAAAAAAAGCCAAAGTCACAAAAAAAAACACTTTTTTGTTATGATAAATGATGAAAAGTTTGAAAACAGCTCATCCTGGTAGAAATCTAAAGTATTACTGAGAATCACAGAGACTTTATTCTGCTGAAACAAAGAAAAATAGACGTCCGACAGCTCAGACATCAGATCAGAAGTTTCACCTTTAAATAAAGTAAATCTTAAAGGTTTCTTTATCTTTTAAGTTCTTTTTATCTCGTTTTGAAGCTTTGAAGCTGGTCGAATAACGTTTTTCTCCTTCAGAGACATTCAGGACCAATAAGTGAAGAGTTTTTACAGGAGAAACAGGAGATATCGGAGATGTTTGGGTGGACGACGGAGGAGGAAATTATGTGAGAATTAAAGGAGATAAGAAAAAAAAAACAGGATGGAAGTCAACAAACGAGGGAGGAGACGGAGGGGGGGTTGTTGTAGGATTAAAAAAAAGGGGAGAGGGTAAACAACAAAAACACAAAAATCAGAAAACCAAATGAAGGAGGAAGACGAGGGAGGAGAAAGCGTTGGAGGAGGAGGAGGAGGAGGAGGCGATGGGGGGTGTGAGGGAGGATGGGAGAAGGATGAAAAGGACAAAGGGGGGGAGGAGGAGGAGGGTAGAAAAAAGATAGTGGAGAGAAGAGAAAAAAAGCAGAGAAAGAGAAAAGGAAGGAGAGAGGACCACGAGGAGACAAAGACCTACTTGTCTCAAGTCACTGAAGGCCAGAAGCAACGTGTCACCCCTGGAAGCCTGCGGACCGGGCCGGCTCTGGCAAAACCTGTGGGAAAATACAAACCCGCCCCCCCCCAAGTCCTCCCCGGAGAGAGGGAAGAGAGGAGGAGGAGGAGGAGGAAGAAGAGAGGGTGAAAAACGGAATAATAAAAGACCTGGTCGGATTCGCTATGCAGCTATGCATCGGATAGATTGGCAGACAAATGACAGCCGGGGGGGGGGGGGGGGGGGGGGGCGGGAGGGGGGAGAGGCAGGGTGGTAGAGTCGATGTCGCTGGTGAAAGAGAGAGGTGTGTGGTGTGTGTGTTTGTGTGTCTGTGTGTGTGTGTGTGTGTGTGTGTGTGTGTGTGTGTGTGTGTGTGAGTGTGTGTGTGTGTGTGTGTGTGTGTGAAAGGGTTTGCAGTGTGTTTAAATGTAGGTTGCGTGTGTGGATGATTTTCTAGCATTTGTCTTGCTGAAGTGTGTTTGTGACAATCTGAGTGTGTGTGTGTGTATTTGTGCGTGCATGTGTGTGTATGTGTGTGTGTGTGTGTGTGTGTGTGTGTGCATGTGCCTGCATGTGCGTGTGTGTGCGCGTGTGTGTGCATGATAGAAATTTTCTAGCATTTGTCTTGCTTGTGTGCGATGGTGTTAGACTTTGTGTGTTCGTGCGTGTGTGTATGTGTGTGTGTGTGTGTGTATGTGTGTGTTTGTGTGTGAGTGACAGTCTGAGAGTGTGTGTCTGTGTGTGCGTGTATTTATGCGTGCTGTGTCTGTGGATGACGGAAATGTTCTTGCATTTGGGCTGCTTGTGTGCGATGTCTGAGAGTTTGTTCGTGACTGTGTGTGTGTGTGAGTGTGTGTGTTGTGAGTGTGTGTGTGTGTGTGTGTGTGTGTGTGCGTGCATTTGTTGCTGAATGTGTGTGTGCGTGCGTGCATGTGTGTGTGTGTGTGTGAAAGGTTTTGCAGTGTTTTTAAATGTAAGTTGTGTGTGAGATTTTCTTGCATTTGTCTTGCTGAACCTGTGTGTGACGGTCTGAGAGTGCGTGTGTGTGTATGTATATATGAGTGTGTGTGTGTGCGTGTGCATGTGTTGCTGAATGTGTGCGTGTGTGCATGTGTGTGTGTGTGTGTGTGCGTGCGTGCGTGCATGTGTTGCTGAATGTGTGTGTGCGTGCGTGCATGTGTGTGTGTGAAGGTTTTGCAGTGTGTTTAAATGTAGGTTGTGTGTGGAGATTTTCTTGC
>NC_081533.1:1774215-1827923 GCF_030273125.1 Centropristis striata | reverse complement strand
ATCAATTTGTAGTCGTTTTCCATCTATTTTTTGTCACTTTGCATCTTTTTGTGGTGATTTTGCATCTATTTTTAGTTATTTTGCATCTATTTTTAGTAATTTTGCATCTTTTTGTGGTGTTTTGCATCTATTTTTTATTAATTTTGCATCTTTTTGTGCTGGTTTTGCATCAATTTGTAGTTGTTTTGCATCTATTTTTTGTCATTTTGCATCTATTTTTATTAATTTTGCATCTTTTTGTGGTGTTTTGCATCTATTTTTTATTAATTTTGCATCTTTTTGTGGTGTTTTTTCAATGTTTAGTCCCGCTATCACACAACGATCCCTCAGGTGAGTTTAATCTTTCGACACAAGCATCAATATACATATGATTACAAATTGATGCAAAACCAGCAGATAAAGAAGCAAAATGACTAAAAATAGATGATTTTGCATAGATTTTGTTATTTTGCATATTTTTGTGCTGGTTTTGCAATTTGTAGTCGTTTTGCATCATTTTTTTTTGTCATTTTGCATCTATTTTTGGTGGTTTTGCATCAATGTTTAGACAATTTGTTTTGTGTGGTGGTTTTGCATCAGTTTGTCGTTTTGCATCCATTTTTATAAATTTTGCATCTTTTTGTGGTGGTTTTGCAACAATTTCTAGTTGTTTTGTATCAGTTTTTATTAATTTGAAGGTGAGTTTAATATGTCAACATCAATATCAATAAGCATCAATATGTAGAGATATTTTCTGGGAAATTGCATGTTATGTTTGTAGTAGACATTGATTATTACGTTTGTGGGATTATTACATTAAAAGCTGCAGATTTTTATTACGTTTATGGCCGTTCCACTCCCTTTAGAAATCATCTGATTTTACTGCAGCAGGTAAAGAAGAATTTCACCTGATGGAAACAAGATCAAACCCAGCAGAAGTTACCAAAGAAACTTTTAATTTTATGTTGGTTTTGTCGCCCCCTGTGGACAAAAGAGTGCATTAAAAAAGTTTTAACATGCTTTTATTATGAAAAACGAGTGAATTCTCCTCATTGAACCTGACCGGAGAGATAAAGAACACCCAAGAAGAAGAAGAAGAAGAAGAAGAAGAAAAAGGTGAAGAAAAGGAGGAGGAGGATAAAGAGGAAGAGGAGGAAGAAGAGGAGGAGGTCAGGGCAGGGTGAGGAGCAGGAAGACAGTCAAGGTTAAATAAAATAAGAGAGACCACCCACACACACACACACACACACACACACACACACACACACTCTGTGGTCAGAGGTTCACCTGCAGTTCATGTTGACCAGAACAACGCCCAGAGGAGGAGGAGGAGAGGAGGAGGAGGAGGAGGAGGAGGAGAGGAGGAAGAGGAGGAGGAGGAGAGGAGGAGGAGGAGAGTAGGAGGAGGAGGAGGAGAGGAGGAAGAGGAGGAGGAGGAGAGGAGGAGGAGGAGGAGAGGAGGAAGAGGAGGAGGAAGAGGAGGAGGAGGAGGAGGAGGAGGAAGAGAAGGAGGAGGAGGAGAGGAGGAGGAGGAGAGTAGGAGGAGGAGGAGGAGGAGGAGGAAGAGGAGGAGGAGAGGAGTAATAGTTTAGAGTTGTGGGAGACAAATCGGTCAGAAAGAGTTTTAAGTCAAACTTCTGTCGACGCTGCAGGTTCACACACACACACACACACACACACACACACACACACACACCTGGAGACCCTCAGAGGGGCGGAGCCAACAGGCTGTGTGTGTGTGTGTGTGTGTGTGTGTGTGTGTGTGTGTGTGTGTGTGTGTGTACACTTTAATGCTGCGTCTCGACACAAAACCATGAAACGTCGTCAGAAACCAAAGGTAAAGAATTTAATTTAAAGCAACACTGTAAAAAATAACTGTAGAAAAACAAAAACCTACCATCAACTAACAGGAATTATTTTATAGGTAATTTATTTAAAAATACAGATACAAGTTACAGGAACTTTAATGTGACATAAAGAAACACAAAGACAGATGAGAAATGCAGCTTTATTGATAATATTGACAGAATATTGCTTTATGTAGATATGAAGTCATGTGTTGGATACATTCAGTCTGTTTCTCCCAGAATACATGAAAATATCATCATAACCAGCTTTTATAATAATAATAATAATAATAATAATAATAGAAGATAAAGTTTCTGTTTCCAGTTGTTGTTGTCTCAGAATTCACTTTTAGCAACAGAACGGTTGTCTGTTTTTATGCTTTTATTCATTTTTGCACATATAAAACAGCATTTTGGAGTTTTTTTGGACTTCTTTCAGCCTCTAAAGTAATATTTATATTCCTATCCAGAGTTTAGAAAAGAAACAAGCCACCAAGCAGCACGTCTGGAGCTTAATAATTATCACGTTATATATCATTTCATTAACCCGTTTAACGCTCCAGGTGTGAAAACATCAGCTTATGTCTTGGACTATTTCCTGGCCGGGTGCGGTTACTTCCTGGAGTCTCCCTCAGTGATTGATGAGCTTCAGAGCTGCTGCTCGCCACATTTTTCATTCATTTTTTCCACCTTTGGTCAGTCAAAGTGTTTCCAGTCTTTATGCTAAGCTACTGCTAGCTAACCTGCTGCTGACAGGAGTTCATATTTAGGAGAATAAAACTTTTATTTAACTCAATGAAATACAGCGAATCATTGTATTTCCCAAAGTGTTTTTTTTAAGAGTAATAAAATAAAGAAAATGGTGGAAAAAATTAAAATATGTTTCACTTTTGGCCACACCTCTTATCAGTGATGTCATAGCAGGGATTTTTTTTTTACCTTAAAAGTCCATTTTTTTAAAAAATGAAAACAAAAAAACGAATTTTACAAAATGAAAAAGGAGAGAAAATGAAATTTAAAAAGTAAAATAAAATAATGTAATGAAAAAAAATATTGTGACATGACCACACCCTTACCAATGATGTCATAGCAGGTATTTTGCCCTTTTTTTTTTAAATGAAATGAATTAAATTGGAAGAAAAAATTTGAGAAATACAAGAAAATAATGAAAAAAAAAGAAAGAAATTAAAATAAGTAAAATAAAATAGCCAATGAAAAAAAAATGTTTTGACATTACAGACTTGGGTGTTAAAATTCAGTTATTTTGGCCATGAAAGTTAATTTAATTTTTTTTTGTAAATTAAAAAAAAAAAAAAGATAAAGGACAGAAAATAATTATAATTAACTAGACGTGGCTGTTTAAATTCAATTATTTTGCCCTTAATAGTTTCTTTTAAAAAAAAGAAATAAATGAAAATAAGTAAAATAAAAAGCCAATTTCCAGGTGAATGTTTACTGAGACAACAACAAGCTTCATAAAAGACAACTGGAAGACAGAAAAAATAAATACAGCATTTTGGTTGTTAGTGATCTTTGTGTAGTCTGAATTCATGCTGAGGCACAAGTTAGTGTCACTGAGGCAGCAAAGCTAAAGGCTAAAGGCTAAAGGCACGGTGCATTCACTGACAGGAATAACATCAGGATTGTCAAAATAAAGGTTCCCCATTTTGAGGCTCATGGGTTTACATCAGCAGGACATTTAAAGCTCTTTTTCAAATATATATAACAATATTTTAAGATACTAACACAAGTCAAACACTTTTATAAAAACAGTCAGTCTCATCCAGACAAACAGCCGGACACTAAAGTCAATAAAATTATCTCTTCCACCTTCTAATAACAGATATCTGCTGTGTTCAGTCAGCTGGCTTTAAGTCATATAAGTGCAGCGTGCAAATGTCTAAAACCAAGCTGAAACATTTTCATTTCAAATCCTCTGAAGAAGAAGAAGAAACCTGCTTTTTTTTCGCCTTGAATCTGAAGACAAAATGTGGTAAGGTTCATTCTCCACTCACAAATTCAAGATAATTTCTGTTCATGTAAACAGTCAGAAGAAGCTCAGAACAAACAGGTCAAACTCCCTGAAAACAGCTAAATATGTAATAATACTGATACTGAAATCAAAGCAAACAATTCTCACAAATACTCTAATACTCTCAAATACTAAACAGATTTTAGTGTCTCACAACCAACCAGCTTTGGTGTATTTATCAGCCACAGGATCCGGTTGCATCATGTTCAGGTTTGGACAACAACAAAGTTATTTTTCCTTTTCATACAACCTCCAAATATGTTCTGAGTGATCAGATCTCAGTGTGTCTTTGGTGCCTTCCAATGGGATCATATGTCAAATACGAACATGAGAACGTTTTCAGTGGGACACAAGTACGACACGAACGCCGGTAAAACCATTAAACCATTCCCTGAAAACAGCTGAATACCTAAAGTACTAACACTAATAATACTGATACTGTAATTAAAGCAGAAAGTAACAGACAATTCCCATGAATTCTTCGTTTAAAACTGATTTTAGTGTCTCACAGCCAACCAGCTTTGGTGTATTTATCAGCCACAGGATCCGGCTGTTAAGGTTTGGACAACAACAAAGTTATTTTTTCCTTTTTATCAACCTCCAAATGTGTTCTGAATGATCAGATCTCAGTGTGTCTTTGGTGCCAATGGGATCGTACATCAAATACGATCAATGCGTTTCGTATCCTACAGAAAAACGTTGGCTGTTTTAAACTTGTTGGTAATTGTTATGAGGACCGACTTAAGTTTAGGCAATAAAACCGCTTGTTTAAGGTAAGAAAATGTATCAGAGTTTGGAGTGAAATCAACTGGACGATGTCACGTATGTGACCGAGAACATGAGAACGTTTTCAATGGGACGCAAGTACGATATGAACGCCGGTAAAACCATTAAACCATTCCCTGAAAACAGCTGAATACCTGCAAGAATTACTTTCAATTAAATTACAATCAAACGTGGAGCTGAATAGAGCCCAGAAGGTGAGCATACGTTTAGTTTAGTGTCATTAAATATCTTTAAAATGATAATGGAACACTTGATTCACCTCGTCTCAGCAGTCATGTGTTCACGTCTGACCTTTCTTAGTGTTAAAATGCACTTTAAAAACCAGCTTTTCTTCCTCAGAAGCCGTCAGTGATTTCATGAAGTATGTGTGAAGTAAGTTGGCGTCGAGGAGCAACAACGTGATCTAAACGTCTCAGAAGGTTTACGGGAACGAGGAGACAGAGAGTGGACACCTGATAGCGAGCCGGTTCCTGGTGTCTGGATAACAAACCGGGTCGTGGAGTCACGGTTTGGACCCGTCTAACGTGTTGTTAAGTGATTTTTAAAGGTTAATTGCTGTGATATATGCTGAGGTCAGCAGAGCTGGAGTTAAACCCTCGCTGACCCGCCAGCTCCGCCAACAAACAGCAGCTTCTGAGTCCCTGTGACTCGTGTTTACAGGTCCTGGTCGACTCGTAACGAGCTGGTGAGAACCCAGAGAGAACCAACCGGGACCAAGTCAACTTTTCCACTCTGGAGCGGCCCAAAGAAAACTAACCAACCTTTAGACTTCAGGAGGAACTTTAACTCTACGGAGCTGTTTAGTCCATGTCTGACTCCTTCCATCCTGCCTGTATTCACCACTTAAAACATGTTTAAATACCATGTTGGTATATTTTTTCACCTATATGACCTGATAATAATTGATGTTTTATTCTGACTTACTGGATCAACATTTAGAACCAAAAAGAAACAAAGAAAAACCAACATAAATGTGATCTTGTGATTGTGTGTGATCCTGTCATCAACTCTGGTTTTTATTCTAGTGGGACTCTATTTGATTTGGCTCTTGTGTGTTTAGCACAACAATTTTGGTCATTTTGTGTATTTTTTTAGTCATTTTGTGTCTTTTTTAGTCCTTTTGTGTCTTTTTGTGTCTTTTTTTATCATTTTGTGTCGTTTGTTAGAAATGTTTGTCTTTTGTTAGTAGTTTGTGTCTTTTTGTGTCTTTTTTTTTAGTCATTTTGTGTCTTTGTAAGTCATTTTGTTTCGTCTGGTCAATTTGTGTCTTTGTTGTGTCATTTTGTGTCTTTTTTAGTAATTTTGTGTCTTTTTTTAGTAATTTTGTGTCTCTTTTGTTGTCATTTTGTGTCTTTTTTAGTCCTTTAGTCCAACATAAATTGTGATTTTGAATCTTTTTTTTTTTTACTTTCAAAACACTATCATGCTCAATAAAGAATTTTAAATGTGTCAAATGTGACCAAAGGTGTCAAATCTACCATATAAGAGGGTTCCATCCAGTTCTATCATTTGATACTAAATCTATTTGAGCTTGTCTCCAGTTTTACTTGGTATATCATCATCAAACTGAAACTGGCCTCATGGAGTTTACAGCCAGAACTTTAGAGGTAAATTTACAGTAGGGCTCCACGCTGCTTTGTTTTCTAGTCTGATGGAGGCAACAAGTCTGGATTATTTGGAGCTGCCGGACACTCCACAGGGTTAAAGGAACCTCTGAGAGATTCAGGAGTCAATAAGAGAAGAAAAAAGTGGAATTCAATATAAAAGAGTTCATCAGTTAATGTTGTTTTGATTTGTTTTGTCTTCATCCCTGTTTGAATTCTGCTTCTGTCTGATTCCCGAGTCACACACACACACACACACACTACTATATATATGTAAACTTACAAACACTTATTTCAGGAAATCCAGTAGGATCTGTCTGGATTAGACCTCTCCTCTAACCTTTCCTGAGTGTGCGTGTGTGTGTGTGTGAGTGTCTGTGTGTGTGTGTGTGTGTGTGTCCTTATCTGCATCCATCTATCCTAAAACAAGCTCTGCACTAACAAGCTTTAAACCCCTGACTTAACCTGCTGAACTCTGAGAGAGCTGAAAGACTGGAGGAGGAGGAGGAGGAGAAAGAGGTGGAGGAGGAGGGGGAGGAAGGAGGAAGAAAAAAGACAAGAAAAGAGAAGACCAAATTTGAGGAGGTAGGAGGAGTAAAAAGAAAGATGGAGGTTAAAAATGTCGGTTTGTGTTAATTGTTGATGCAGCTTTAAATTTCCAAACACTGTTTTTAAACTTCTGAGAAAGAGAAAACACGTTTCAGATAATAAAGATATGAAGGTAACATTCCTTTTTAATGCATCTCTGATTTCTGATTGCCCCTGAAGGCAGCACGCTGTTAAAGACACCTCAAAGACACGAAGCCTGAATATTCAGAGCGGGAAACTAAAAGTTTTACGGTTCGAGTCTCCACGACCTGGCCTGACCCGACTCTGAAACAGCAGGCGGTAAGACAGCGACACCAACGTCTCTCGCTATGTTTCCGCCTGGTTTCTTTCTTTTTTCTCTCTTTTTTTTTGTGATCTGAACGTGGCGGCTGTTTGGTGACGAAGAAGCGTTTTATTCCCTTCTTCTCTGCAGGAGGGCAGCAGAGACGGAGACACACGCTGAGATCTGACAGACAGTGAAGGCACCACGGAAACACACACACACACACACACACACACACACACACTGAAACTCCTCGAGCTCGTTCTGTACAAAAAGGAGGAGGAGGAGGAGGATGAAGTTCAGCAGGATGATGATTGTTTCTAACATGAAAAATAATTATTTCAGCCTCGTTTTCACTTTGTTACAAACTCTAACATCGTTCTTCTTTTTCTTCGTCTCTCTTCGTCTTCATCACTCTGCAGCCTTGGCCGGACCGAACGGTCCAACCATCTTCATGGCAGCGTAGTTCTACAGGACGGAGAGAAAGAAAGATTATTTTACTTTAATTAACCTTTATTTACTTTCTTTTTTTCCCTTAACCCTCACTGTAAAAAATATTTGTAGAAATGACAGTAAAACTGTCAAATTACATCAGAAATAGGGCGTAAAATTAAAAATCGTATATCACCGTAGTAGACACTTTTAATTACTGTAAATCAAAGAATAGTACTTTGCTTCTTAATGCCAATAATATAATATATATTATACAAAAACATAATATAGAGGCCAATATTTACACGTTTCGACACATTCCACATGTTTTTATGTCTTATTTTTACTGTAACACCTTACAGTTTAGTAGGCATCATTATAATTTGGTACATTTAGTTCACTTCAATTGGTAAATGGACCTGCACTTATATGAAGGTTTTCTAGTGGCTTTGCGACCACTCAAAGCTCTTCACACTACAGACTGACTCACACATTCATACTGGTGGCAGAAGCTACCCTTAATGGTGCCACCTGCCACCAGCAGGAATTCATGTAGCTGCCATGGTCGGGGATCGAACCACCAATCCTCCGATCACTGGAGGAACGCTCTACCAACTGAGCCACAGCCGCCCCAGCACCAACAGCTCCTCCGACTCACCGGGAAGGAGTAGAGGAAGACTCCGAGGAAGAGGAGGATGAAGAAGAGGATGATGAAGAGGATGATGAACCACTTGAAGCGCCTCCACAGGATGAACTTCAGGGTCTTAAAGGGGGACGAGAACCACAGGAAGGAGGTCTCTGGACGGCTGGAGGAGACAGTTACACACCAGAGAGGGTTAAAGGGTGACTGTGTGTGTGTGTGTGTGTGTGTGTGTGTCTGTATGTTTGTGTGTGTGTGTGTGTGTGTGTGAGACTGACTGGGGCTCCTCCAGATGAGGGTTCATGTTGGGTTCGTCTCTTCCTGCTCCTGCTGGTCTCTCCTCGTGCTCCGACTCCGTCACGATCTCCAGAGACATCTCCACCTTCCCCTGGAACACAGAAAACCTAATGATGTAGAGGAGTCACAGGGCTCTATGTATAGGCGACATAGATGGTCCCCTAAATATTAACAAAATAAAGAAACAGATAAACAATTACATTTTGTCACTTGCGGTGCTGAGTCACGTGACGTGTGGTCATTGCCTTGTCCCCCTTTACACGGTCAGACCAGCCCCCCCTTTAGACGGTCAGATCGGCCCTCCTTTAGACGGTCAGATCGCCCCCCTTTAGACGGTCAGATCGCCCCCCTCCCTTTAGACGGTCAGATCGCCCCCCCTTTAGACGGTCAGATCTGCCCCTCCTTTAGACGGTCAGATCGGCCCCCCTTTAGACGGTCAGACCGCGCCCCTTTAGACGGTCAGATCGGCCCCCCTTTAGACGGTCAGATCGACCCCCTGTAGACGGTCAGATTGCCCCCCTTTAGACGGTCAGATCGACCCCCTGTAGACGGTCAGATTGCCCCCCTTTAGATGGTCAGATCGCCCCCCCTTTAGACGGTCAGACCGCCCCCCTTTAGACAGTCAGATTGGCCCCCTTTAGACGGTCAAATCGCCCCCCCTTTAGACGGTCAAATCGCCCCCCCTTTAGACGGTCAGATCGGCCCCCCTTTAGACGGTCAGATCGGCCCCCTTTAGACGGTCAGATCGGCCCCCCTTTACACGGTCAGATCGCCCCCCTTTAGACGGTCAAATCGCCCCCCCTTTAGACGGTCAAATCACCCCCCCTTTAGACGGTCAGATCGGCCCCCCTTTAGACGGTCAGATTGGCCCCCTTTAGACGGTCAGACCGCCCCCCTTTAGACGGTCAGATCGGCCCCCTTTAGACGGTCAGATCGCCCCCCTTTACAAGTCAGATCGCCCCCCTTTACAAGTTAGATCGCCCCCTTTAGACGGTCAGATCGCCCCCCCTTTAATCTTTTTGGATCGCAGGCGACGCGGTTAACCCTTTATCGGGTGAAGAACTATATTTGGTAACTTCAGTGGACATCTAACTGGGTCCCCATGTCTCTCTGTTTGGTCGTAGAACCACATGGATTTATTCCAGCTAATCAGCAAAGATCAGGCTACGTCACAGACAGTGACACCATGACATCTGAGAATATTTCGAGAAAAACGTTGCAAATTTACTAGATTAAAGTGGCAAATCTACAAGAAAAAAAAAGTCACAGATTTAAGAGATTTAAAGTGGCAAATCTACAAGAAAAAAAAGTTGCAGATTTAAGAGATTTAAAGTGGCAAATCTACAAGGAAAAAAAAGTCGCAGATTTAAGAGATTTATAGTGGCAAATCTGCAAGAAAAAAAGTTGCACACTACAAGATAAAAAGTCGCAGATTAAGAGATTTAAAGTGGCAAATCTACAAGAAAAAAAGGAAAAATAAAAAATGCCCCTCATAGTGTGTGTGTCTGTGTGTGTGTCCTCACAGCGATGATCCTGTCCCCGTTCTGTTCACAGCTACATGGCCACCATCCTTTAACCGTCTTCTGTTCGAACAGAGACACCAGTTTGTCTGTGGGCTGCTCCAGCAGCTGCAGCGTACATTTCTCTGGAGTCTTAGCAGGACGCAGCATGTGGTTCAGGTCCATCACCAGGTGACCTGCAGGGACATTCATAATAATTCATTGTGTATTCACACAGAAAAAGTCTGAAGGTGTTTCCACTATAGTCCAATTCCCAGAATGAGGCGGGTCTCGTTCGTCGAAACGCCTCTAATCTGAATTAGAGCCACCCCTAAGGGCCGTTTGACCGGCCCACTTTATTTTTGGACATTTCTACCATTAAAACCAGGAAAGCGGATACGTGGTTTTGTAGTATTTGTAGTATTTTCTACCTATTTTTGGAACATTTTGTGTGTTTTTTGTAATTATTTTTGGTGTGCTTTTTGTGTTCAAAATGTTGATCCAGTAAGTCAAAATTAAATAATAATAATCAGGTCATATAGGTGAGGTTGTGCTGAAAACAAAGATACCAAAGATCTTTAAGTGGTTTATAGAAAAACCGACAAAATCGGCCCAAACTCCAAAGGGTTAATTACGGCCCAGGAACCAGATAAAGTGTTCCCTGTTAGATTAGGAGGCTCTGGGGATGTGACGGAGTCTGACTGATGGATGTTTTGATATTCAGCCTTGAGAAGCTTCTGGGAAACCCCGAGCTGTTATGAAACCAGCCAGTCAGCAGTTTGTCTTAATGACTAATCACAGTGAAGCCTCGTTAGTGATCTGGGCTGACGGTCAGGATGAGGACACTCTCTGGACGTCCACCGTGTGTTTTTCCACGGCGCTCTGACAGTTTGACGGCAGGAAATCGAGCCTCAGAGCAAGAAAAGATTAAGATCCAGCGGTCAGAGCTGACGAGGCGAAGAGAGGCGAGGCGGGAACGGGAGCGACCACACAGCCTCAGAACAACCAGGAGGGTAAAAGAGAGAAAAGAGAGAGAGATCTGAGTCTCCCGCTCCATCATCCTCCCTCCTCTGGCAGAGCGACAGAAGGTAGAAGGAGGCGGGCTGGCCGAAAAAAGTTTGATCCACATATTGAAGTATTGTCATGTTTCCAGCCTCTCCTGTCCTCTCCTCTCTGTTCTGTGTGAACAGATTTTCAGTGAATATTTGTCACATGAACAACAAAATTTCCAAAAAAGACACATGTCAAATTACCATAAAAAGACATAAAATTAACAAAAAAGACACAAAATTGCTAAAAAAAAAAAAAAAAAGACACAAAAAAAAAAAAATTAACAAGAAAGGCACAAAATTACTAAAAAGAGATGAAAAATTACCAAAAATTACCAAAACAAGACACAAAATTACCAAAAAAAGACATAAAATTAACAAGAAAGACATAAAATTACTAAAACGAGATGTAAAATTACCGATAAAAGATGTAAAATTACAAAAAAAGCTGCAAATATTGTCCATATTGAGCTATTGTCATGTTTCCAGCCTCTCCTGTCCTCTCCTCTCTGCTCTGTGTAAACAGCCTCTCCTGTCCTCTCCTCTCTGCTCTGTGTAAACAGCCTCTCCTGTCCTCTCCTCTCTGCTCTGTGTAAACAGCCTCTCCTGTCCTCTCCCCTCTGCTCTGTGTAAACAGCCTCTCCTGTCCTCTCCTCTCTGCTCTGTGTAAACAGCCTCTCCTGTCCTCTCCTCTCTGCTCTGTGTAAACAGCCTCTCCTGTCCTCTCCCCTCTGCTCTGTGTAAACAGCCTCTCCTGAAGGTTTCTTGTATAAACGGACCTTTCCTCTGGTTAAAGTTGCCGACTCAGTGGAAAGGTCGGATCGTTAATTCTAAAGATAAATGTTATCTCAGCAGTTTGTCGTCTTCACGTGAAGCTCCAGAGACGGTTTAAGGGCTGAAACTGGACCACAGAGAGAGGAAAACCACCTGAGTCAGACTGAATGGATCTGGTGTCTTTGGACTCGAGGAAAGACTCGGACTGTGTTTCTGACTCTAACCAGCTCTAATCTGGAGTTATGATTATCTCTGCTTTGTTAAAAGGTCTAAATATGAAGAAACAACGTTTATAAATGACAAGACACACACACACACACACACACACACACTCTCACTGTGTGTGTGTGTGTGTGTGTTCTTGTACTGTACATAGTGAGGACCGGAACACGTTTTTAACCAACAGAGTGAGGACATTTTTGCAAAGTGAGGACATTTCGGCCGGTCCTCACTTCTTTAAAGGCTCTATTTAGATTCCAGACTTTGTTTTAAGGGTTAAAGGTCACATGTATTGTGTGGTTACAAAACTAACTAAAATTATAGTGAAAATGTCCTTCGTTTTTCCTCTTTGTCAACTTTTTTCATACATAATGAAGATGGATCAGACAAAGGAAATAAAGGCAAAATTTACTGTGACCTCTTTTAATCTCCCACCCAACAAATACCCCATTACAAAAAACTAAAGCTAATAAATACTAAACTAAAACTAGCAAACTCACTCTAAAAACCCATTAAAACTAACTGAATTTGAACACAAAAATTAAAAAATTAAACTAAAACTAATGAAAAATCCAAAACTATTATAACTTTGCAAGGGAATTCACTGTTACAATGAGGGTCCTCACAAAGATAGAAGTACAAGAATATGTGTGTGTGTGTGTGTGTGTGTGTGTGTGTTACCAAGGTAATCGTCGAAGGAGAACTTGTCGTTGTCCCAGATCTGGATGGTGAGTTTAGGAGCCAGTTTAGTTTCAGATTTATCCAAACTCCAGAAATGTTCCTGCAACACACACAAGAAGAGACACGTCAACAACAACAACAACAACAACAACAACAACAACAACTTCTGTCCTTCTGTCATATGTCACCACATATTAAAGTCACTTCTGGCTCCTAAAAACAAACTAAAAAGCCAAACTGGAAACTAGAAGTCCAATTATTTTATACAACCTGCTGACGCCCAAATCACAGCACTTTGTTTTATATTTTTTATTTATTTTTTTATCTGTTTTGCCAGTTTTTTCCTGTTTTAATGATGGTGACGGAGAGAACGGAGGCGTGATTTGACTCCAAGGACAGGCGGTTTTTCCAGCTTTAACCTTTAAATAAAATGAGCTTTAACCAAAGTTTTGACCCTTGACCTTAAAAAACTGGGAAATATTTTAGATGGAGAAAATAAATCATAAATCTCATGAAATGTTTTGTCCAATCTGGATATTAATGAGACTTAAAATGTGTCTGTAGTCCAACCAGGAGGTTAAACGTCTTATATTAGTTACTTATTTGTTCCTTTTTGCAACATTTTCCTACGTTTTTTTCTTTTCATCTTCTTTTATTGTTTGTGGCCACTGTAAAAGTTATTTTACGTCAATTTACTGTCTTATTTTTCAGGGTTTTCTTGTTATTTTCTACATTAAGTGAAAATGGCATACAAAAAAAACATAATTTCAAAGAAAGTTAGTTATTCTCCGGATATAAATATTACATTACAGACATTAACCTCAATATTTTATCATAAAAATATAAAATGAAATACAAAATAATTTATTTTTCTTCCAGTGTCAATTTAAATTTAATGTAAAAAAGAAAAAAAACAGTGAAAATAAAGTTATAACACTTATTGTCATTTTAATTTTAACAAATAATAGTGCAAATGTCATTAAACCGTATACTATTATATATAGTATATATACTTATGCTTATATATATATTTATACTTTTAACAAATATAAACCCTTAAATAAAGGTTAAAATCTCTAAATTAATATAATTGAACATTCTAAATTATTTTTTAACAGTATTTTTCAATGTTTTTATGGTTTTGAATGTTAAATAACAGTGAAATCTATGTAAAAAAATTAAGGCAACTTTGTTTTCTTACAGAAAATTTAATGTAAAATAATGTTTTTAATGTAAAAACTGGCAGCAAAAGTTGCCAAACATTTACCAAATATTTATTAATGTTAAAAACTTCAGTTATTCTACATGTAGATTTTAAATTCAGATATTTGCTGTTGATTATCCATATTTTTTTAAAAACATTATCTGTAAAAAAAAATAACTTACATTTTATTTTTTAAGGTAAAAAAAAACTGTAAAAAGAAATTGCTGAAAAAATGGTAAAAAGTTGACATAAAAACTTCAGTTATTCCACAGATAATGTTCATAACTTATAATTTAATGTGAACACATGCTTATTTTATTTGGTGCAGTCAGTGCATTTTATTTATTTGTATTTTATTCTATTTTATCATATTGTATTTTAGTGTTTTATTGTCTACTTATCTTTTTTAGTGTGCTTTTATTGTGTTATCTATTTATTGTGTTTGCTATAAACGTGATATATAAATAAAGTGGATTGGATTTATTTTAAAAACAGATATTTGCTGTACAATATATATTTTTAAAAGTAATTATCTGTAAAGCAACTCACAGTTGTTTACTGTTATTTGAAACTGTTTTTACCATTTTAAAACTTCTTTTCTTTTCTTTTTTACAGTGTGTAATTATTTTAGTAAAGTTGAAATAAAAGTGGAACGATGAGACGCTTCAGACACTTCTCACTACAGCACCACTTCCACTGCAGTGTGTGTGTGTGTGTGTGTGTGTCTGTGTGTGTGTGTGTGTGTGTGCGTTCCAGCTATTATCACCTCTGGTAAATATTCACACTAACCTGACAGACATTATCTGATCCTGTCTCACCTTCCTGCTAATGGATTCACTTTCCATTCACTCACACCTCCTCTTTATCTGTCTGTCTGTGTGTGTGTGTGTGTGTCTGTGTGTGTGTGTGTGTCTGTGTGTGTCTGCGTATTTGTGTGTCTGTGTGTGTGTGTGTGTGTGTCTGTGTGTGTCTGTCTCTGTGTGTGTGTGTGTGTGTGTGTGTGTGTATGTGTGTGTGTGTGTTTGTGTTTGTGTGTGTGTGTGTGCGCGTGTGTGTGTCTGTGTGTCTGCGTGTGTGTGTCTGTGTGTGTCTGTGTCTGTGTGTGTGTGTGTGTGTGTGTGTGTGTGTGTGTGTGTGTGTGTGTGTGTGTGTGTATGTGTGGGTGTGTTTGTGTTTGTGTGTGTGTGTGTCTGTGTGTGCGCGTGTGTGTGTCTGTGTGTGTGTGTGTCTGCGTGTGTGTGTCTGTGTGTGTGTGTGTGTGTGTGTGTGTGTGTGTGTGTGTGTGTGTGTCTGTGTGTGTGTGTGTGTGTGTGTGTGTGTGTGTGTGTGTCTGTGTGTGTGTTTGTGTGTGTGTTTGTGTCACTTTGGTTTTTGCATGTTGATGGATGAAATAAAAATCTAAAAAGTCTTTTCACACCTGAGATGAATCTCTCCCGTGTGATTTTGCAGTAAATGTCAATATGAGTGTGTAAAGTTTCCTAAAGAGACTTTTCCACTCTGAGCTGCTGAGTTCCTCTCTGAGGATCCAGTTTAGAGAATAACCAGGACAGACAGATGATGATGATGATGATGATGATGGATTCACAGCAAAGAGGAGAGAAACTGTCCTCTCAGACCTGGTCGGTCCTGGTTCTGATCCCTGATCACAGCTCTTCAGGCTGCTGGACTGCTAGAATAATCATTTAAATCATGGTTTCCAATGCTCGCTCTCTTTCCTCTAGACCAGCTGTTCTCAACCTTTTTGAGTCTCGACTAGGGATGGGTACCAAATTCGGTACTTTTATAGATACCGACCGAATTCCTTCGGTACTACCGAGTACAGATTCATGTAAAATCAAACGGTACCATGTTTCGGTACCTAAACGGCGTTAACTTTAAACTGATCACTCTGTCTGGACTCGTCTGGTCCTGTCTGCTCACCGTGGCCACTAGCTGCTGCCCTCTTCCACCCCGGCGCAGAGACGAACAGCCGGCTCTCGGCCTGCTAGCCGCCAGCTGCTATCTCTCCAATGTCTCTACCCGGGCTTGGCCTTCGTCTGCCTCCAGATCGGACCTTCCTTACTCCGTTTGCTCTCTCCATTCTTCTGTAGATCAGTCATTAACAGCTAGCAGCTAGCTGCTGCATCTCTGGTCCTCCGCTAATACTCCGCTCTTCAACTCAGGAATATTACCTGCCACTTTACTCCAAACTGCCTCGCTGACATTAAATCCCTCGGACTCCTGCGTCATCCTCGATATGTGCACAGAGCAGCCCGACTCAACTTTGTTTATTCCATCATGCTATGGCCACAATAAATCACACAACAACAAAATCACACGTGCACTTGCAACCTTTTTTTTTTTTTCTCCTCCGTGCTTTGCCACCTGAGAGCTCCTCTGCATTCTTTGATAACACTGCAACCTTCATGTTACAAAATGCACGTTCACTCAACAATAAAGCACTGCTGATCCTGGATTTTATATTGTTTTGATATATTTTTTAAAGTTTATATTTTGAGAAATAAATATGTTGAATTGAAAAAATTAGATTACCACATAAACAAACGCAAAAGTACCGAAAATTGGTACCGTTGAGTACCGGTACCAATTCCCAGGTACCGGGTACCGGGTACCGCTACCGTATCGGTTTAAATGTGAAAGGTACCCATCCCTAGTCTCGACCCCCAATCTAATCTCAGATCAGACAAACTCAGTTGATACGACAAATTTTGGACAAATAATGAAGCAGATAACAACTAAAACATCTCTCTGTCTGTGCATTTATATATCTATATTTTTTTACTTTTAATCTGAGTCCTTTGCGTGTGTGTAACAGTCAGCTTCAAGCCAGAGACTCCTTGTAAAGTAATAACTTGCCACTTTGTGATTTGTCAGAAAAGACACAAAATTAGCCAAAAAAAAAATCAAACTGACCAAAAAAAGACAAAATGGCCCAAAAAAGACACAAAATGACCAAAAAAAGACAACATGGCCCAGAAAAGACACAAAATGACAAACAAAAGACACAAAATGACCAAAATAAGACACAAAATTACCAAAAAAAGACAAAATGGCCCAAAAAAGACACAAAATGACCAAAAAAAGAAACAAAATGACAAAAAAAAGACACAAAAGGACCAAAAAAGACACAAAATGACAAAAAAGACACAAAATGACTAAAAAAAGACACAAAATGACTAAAAAAGACACAAAATGACCAAAAAAGACACAAAATGACAAAAAAGACACAAAATGACTAAAAAAAGACACAAAATGACTAAAAAAGACACAAAATGACTAAAAAAAAAAACACAAAATGACCAAAAAAAAGGAAACAAAATGACCAAAAAGACTAAAACACATTAACACATGAACACTTTAACACAGTGGAGACAGAGCTGACTTCCTAAATGATTTGGCGACCCCCAGAAATCATCTCGCGACCCCAATTGGGGTCGGGACCCCCAGGTTGAGAATAGCTGCTCTAAACAGCCAGCAGCTCCACCTCCCTGCTCTCTGGTCTCCCCTCAATATCACCCACAGCTGCTGGTTCAGAGCTGATCATCACCAGGATTTAACCTCTAAGTCAGACTTTTCCCTCCTCAGTGTTTCCTGATCTTCCTCTCAATATTCTGCTACAAATGTCGTCTGGCTCCGAAGAACTCACAGAGAAATGTTCAGCAATTTCAACCCTCAATTATAGATTATAAAGGACAAAAAGACGACACAGAGGAGTTCTTCCTTTAACGCCACGCCTGAAATAAATAAAACCTGCTCTCTCTCTGTGTGTGTGTGTGTGTGTGTGTGTGTGTGTGTGTGTCCAGGTGCATTTTCAAGACGTTTCCAGTTAAAGTTATAATCAGGTTTAAGTTCGGGTTGTTAATGTTTGAATCAGGGGCATCACGTCAATGAAGAGTCCTCACAAAGATAGGAGTACAACGATGTGTGTGTGTATGTGTGTGTGTGTGTGAGTGTGTGTGTGTGTGTGTGTGTGTGTGTGTGATGACTTCACACTCTCTAAATCAGACTCTAAATGCACTTCATGCTCTCACACTTCATAACAACACACACAAACACTGAGAGTAAACACACGACACCCTGAGTGTGTGTGTGTGTGTGTGTGTGTGTGTGTGTGTGTGTGTGCGCGTGTGTGTGTGTGTGGCTGCTCTGTGTAATATCTAACAGCATCAATCGACTTCCTGTCTGTTGCCAGAGTGTTAAGTAGAGAGTCTTGTTCCCTCTTTCTCTCTTTAAACAAGTTCTATTGACTAATATTTTACTATGAGTCATTTTATGAACCTTTAATGTTTGATGGTGGTTATGTGATTAAGTTTCTTTTAGGTAACTTGTTCAATTAAAGCAGCTTTTATTTTGTGTTGAGTTTGTGGACAGAAAGAGTGTTTTTCAGCTCATCACACAGTAAAGAAAACTAGAAAATGTCCTCTGGGTAAATAGTGAAAGGGCCACTACTGCCGGTGTGTGTACACTATGATGAGATTCTTCAGAGAGTTATAACAATTAATACTAGTAATGTTATGATACTATATAATATACAAGGAGCACACCTACAACAAGCATTCCTTTACAAGTATTTATTTATACAGCAACCTATGCCCTTTAACCTCAAAATGTGTGTGTGTGGAACATGTGTATCTGGAGGAGTGTGCGCGCATTTGTCTGTACGTGTGTGTCTCTAACTGTAATCACATCAAAGATCAAAGTCTTTGCAGTCGACCAATCAGAGCAATCAACAGAATTAACTGCCACCTGAATGTTCCGGCACAGTGACAGCAGCCAGAGGTGGACTGGAATTTCTGGCCTCGAACAGAAAGCATTTTTGGCAAAACCATAATACCTATCATTGATCCGACTTCACTTTGAGCATCCTGAGGTCTTCCTGAACAGCTACATGTGTTTTTTTTTTTAAGAAAAATGAAAAAATAGCTTTGTTAGAGCGATCTAAAAAAACTGTTACATCTCACTTTTTCAAAATTCTTCCTGCGTTTTTAATATGGGAGCCAATGAGGCTGTTGTTGGTGTTGGTGGATCATCTGTGCGTCCTACGCCCAAACTATAACTCTGACAGCTTTACCAGAGGATTGTGAGGGAGAAGACTAATTTTCCTACGTTTCTATGTATAAATTATTTCTGTAGAGTGGAATTTGCGGCCTTGAGCGCAGTTTTCAAATTTATTTTTTGACAGTTTTTTCTCTCCCTCTACACTCTGGCGATGATGTCACACACTGTGACACGAACATTCCGTGCAATACACACCCATTATAATCTCAGAATTTCTCCAAAAATGATCATGGTCATTGAACAGGGATTGATAAAAAACTATATGACCTATCGAAACGTGGATTAATACACCGATACACAAGACTTGTGTCTACTGTTTAAAGTTTAAATGGAGTCTCTAGGTGAAATTATGCCGGAGAAGTAGACGTTTAAAAATCTCCAATTATTGTTCTTTTTCGCTCATTTTTTTTCGGCCGTCCCATTCACTTCAATGCAAAATTTTGGGCAGTTTTTCGCCACTTGCATCGGAAAAATTCGTATTCTGTAGAGAAAAGTAATAGCACACCGATCCTGATCAATCCGCACGTTTTGATATATAATTTGTCCTGCAACTCTTCAAGTTGTAGGACTAGTAGCAGGACGAAATTGCGTCCGCAAGAGGAATAAGAAAAAATCCACAGTATAACAGTAGTGCAGCACTGGTGCACTACTTTTATAGGACTTTAAGGTTTTTAGGGTTAAATGGGCTTTATATGTCTAAAAATGTCTAGAAGCAGGTAGTCAGACGGCGGAGCTAAATAAAGGGGACATGTTGGACAAAAGCACCAAATTTTTTCCACATGCTCTCAATCACCAAGTGATATTCTCAGTAGCTTTAAATGATTTTTTGACCTAAAAAAAACGTAGATTTTGACACTAAAATTGACCTTCGAAGTGGGTTGGAAGATATATTGGTTCTCATAGATTTTATATGGCCGCCATCTACGCTCATCCAGAATCTTGATGAAGAGGCTCCCATTAAAAATCAAAACCTATGGTGATGGAGAGCATGTGGATCAAATTTGGTGCTTTTGTCTGACGTGTCCCCTTTAGTCTCAAATTCTTCTTAAATCTGGTCCTAAGAGTTAAACTGACTTGTGGAGGTTTTTGAGCTGAAGAAGACAACAAGTGTTGACGAGTGGCTGACTCAGAGATGACATCACTAACGTTCTGGCTCCAGATCATCGACCCTCCACCCAGCAGAGTTTTTATTTAAACTCCCTCTCTCTGATTGAGGACGCTGCTCGGAGCGAGACAGCGCCGTCGTAAAGCATGTCGGCGGCGAAGCGGCTAAAGAGGCTCGTTTCCTCGCCAAGTAAAGCAAACGGGAGGCGAGTTGTTATTCCAGAGTTCAGCGTCGTGTTGTTTCAGAGCCTCGACTCGTGTTTCCGTCCAGTCTCACACATCAGGAGCATCTAATTCACTCCTCTGTCTTCTTAAAGGGCCACTTCATTATTTGGGTTCATTGTGGGCCAACGTACATTATTCAACCGTCCATTTATTCTCCTCCACTTATCCGGGGCCGGGTCGCGGGGGCAGCAGGATAAGCAGACGGCCCTCTCCCCAGCCACTATTACAGTCAGCTCTATTACATCTATATGTCTTTCTTAGGCATCTATTTTTGGTCATTTTGTGTCGTTTTTGTCATTTTGTGTCTTTTTTGATAATTTTTACATCTATTTTTAGTCAATTTGTGTCTTTTTAAGTCATTTTTGCATCTATTTTTGGTCATTTTGTGTCTTTTTTAGTCATTTTGTGTCTTTTTTTAGTCATTTTTACATCTATTTTTGGTCATTTTGTGTCTTTTTTAGTCATTTTAACATCTATTTTTTATCACTTTGTGTCTTTTTTGATCATTTTTGCATCTTTTTTTATCATTTTGTGTCTTTTTTTTGTCATTTTGTCTTTTTTAGTCATTTTTACATCAATTTTCTGTCATTGTTTCTTTTGTGTCATTTTTACATCTATTTTTTTATCACTTTGTGTCTTTTTTAGTCATTTTTACATCTATTTTTTTGTCCTTTTGTGTCTTTTTTTTGTCATTTTTACATCTATTTTTTGGAATTCTGTGTCTTTTTTAGTCATTTTTACATCTATTTTTTGTCATTTTGTATCTTTTTTTACATCTACAGTGATGATAATACTTGTTAATAACCAAAATCATGATGAATAAAACCATGTTAAATGATATCAGCTCTTTAATGAAACTCTCATTGTTGTTGTTGTCATTATATCTGTTCTCACCTTCTTGTCGACGACCACCAGCTGCTCAGCTGGGAGGTAGTGGAAGGGGAACAGGAAGCGGTAGTTGAAGTTCCCGTCTCCGCCCAGCGAGCGGTAGTGGACGTCCGTCTTCTGCTTGTTGTGCTCGTGTCCGTCCAGCCACCTGAGACGGTTTCACAATAAAACGTGATGATTTTAAAACTGTTTAGACAAAAACAACAAACCTAATCGTGGTGATGAGTTTACCCTTTAACGTAGATGTCGCTCATCTTCTCGCCGCTGATGCTGACATCATCCAGGATGACATCACTGGTGTTCCAGATGATGCAGCGCAGGAAGAACCTCCACAAGAACACAAACACGTTTTATTTTATATTCAAATGTCGTGTTTTTTCATGTTATTTGCATCTCAGACCAGAGTTTGCACCAAGCGGCAACCTCCCGGTCTGAGCAGGGAGGCAACCAGGAAGTGTCTTAAACTGCATTCTACCATAAATCCCAGCAGGGGGCGCTGACGGCTGCAGAAGCATTTTGGTCCATTCATTTCAGTGCAAAATGAGAAAACTTGTCACTTGATTTATTAGCTCAGAAAGCTATTTATGGCAACGTGTCAATAAAGTTATATATAACGTTATATAGATATAAAAATGGACGTTTACCAGTTTGTAATTTTTGGTAATTTTATGTCTTTATTTGGCATTTTTAACATGTTTTTTGGTAACTTTGTGCCTTTTCTTGATAATTTAGTGTCTCTTTTTTGTAAATTCACATCTTTTGTACATCTTTTCATGGTCATTTAGTGTCCTTTTTGGTCATTTTATCTTTTTTGTTGGTCTAATGTTTTTTTTCGCTAATTCTGTCTTTTTTATGTAATTTTACACCTCCTTTTTTAAATGTCGTCCAGGTTTTTCTGCTTGGAAACATTTAAGGTTTATTGATAATTTTTTATTGTTATTGTTAATTTAATGTCATTTTATGTCATTTTTTTGTCATTTCACATGTTTTTTTTTTATCTTTTTACATCTTTCTTTGGTAATTTTTTGGTGTCTTTTTGTTTAATTTTGTGTCTTTTTGGCCAACATGTTTACATGTTGTTTACATTACATTGTGTGTGTCTATGTGTGTGTGTGTGTGTGTGTGTGTGTGTGTGTTCTTACTTCTTGGCCCTGCGTGGTGTGACGTTGAACGGGGGTCCAGGAGGTCCCAGAGACTTGGGGAACAGATCCACCCACATCATGAGCCGGCCCTGATTGACAGCAGCAGACGACCAATCAGAAGACAGGAACAGACCGGTGTGTGTGTGTATGTGTGTGTGTGTGTGTGTGTGTGTGTGTGTGTGTGTTACCTGCTGGATGTCGGGCTGCAGGGGGCTGTACAGGGCTCTGGTCTCCACGTGTTCGGGGACCAGGCCCAGCCTCCTCAGGACCAGTAGGGACAGGCGCTCCTTCAGGGGACCGAGGTGACGCTGGGACACCTCCTGCTCCTCTGAAACCACACAAGGAGGTTTTAGACCAGGGGTCTCAAACGCACATTACCTGCAGGGGGCTGCTGGAGGCAGTATCAAAATGACCAAAAAAAGACACAAAATGAGCAAAAAAGACACAAAATGAGCAAAAAAAGACACAAAATGACCAAAAGAGACACTAAATTACTAAAAAAAAGACACAAAATGACCAAAAAAAGACACAAAATGACAAAAAAAGACACAAAATGACCAAAAAAAGACACAAAATGACCAAAAGAGACACTAAATTACTAAGAAAAAGACACAAAATGACCAAAAAAAGACACAAAATGAGCAAAAAAGACACAAAATGACAAAAAAGTTTGCAAGTTTGAGACCCCTGTTTTAGTGGGTCAGAGCCTCTATAAAGACTCTCTGAGTCCAGGATGGAAACACAGGATACTGGGAGGACTGGGAGGAGTCCACACACACACACACACACACACACACACACACACACACACTGTGAGCCTCTGGTTGGTTTCTGCATCATGAACGAATGAGGAAACTTCTTGTTGCTTCCAAGTAAAACTAAAATATCAAACTAACGTCAAAAGTTTACGACTGTAAACTTTAAGTCACCTCCACTCTCAGAGGAGGAGGAGGAGGAGGAGGAGGAGGAGGAGGAGGAAGAGGAGGTGGAGGAGGAGGAGGAGGAAGAGGAGGAGGAGGTGGAGGAGGAGGAGGTGGAGGAGGAGGAGGAGGTGGAGGAGGAGGAGGAGGAGGAGGAGGAGGAGGAGGAGGAGGAGGAAGAGGAGGAGGTGGAAGAGGAGGAGGAGGAAGAGGAGGAGGTGGAAGAGGAGGAGGAAGAGCAGGAGGTGCGCGGCCTCTCGGCCAATTAGCAACAACCTCTGACAGACGGCGGGCTGACGCACGGTAACCACGGCAACCTCGGAAAGAGAACGGCGGCGGTTTGCCGATCGCAAAAAAACGAGAGACGACCACGATGTTGACGTTGGCACACACACACACACACACACACACACACACACACACACACACACACACACACACTCAGCTGAACCATAAATCACCAAAACGACAACCATGACCTCGCATCGCACCAGCAGTGGAACGTGTGTGTGTGTGTGTGTGTGTGTCTAGAGGTGAAAATTAATCTTGAATATTTATCTCGTCGCTCCTCTCTTCAGGTGGTCCTGTGGTTTCACTCCTCCTCCTCCTCCTCCTGCTCCTCCCAGAAGAGAAGAGGAGGAGGAGGAGGATGGAGGGAGGAAAATAAAGAGAAGGAGAGAAGAGAGTTCAGAGAGAACTAGAGGAGGAAAGGAAATTAATCTGTAAAAGGAGAGAAAAAGAAAAGATGGAGGGAGGACGAGGAAGAACAAGTGTGAGAAGACAGAAAGAAGAAATGAAAGGAAGAAATAAGAGAGGAGAGGAAGAAGAAGAAGAAGAAGACTCAGGGCACTAAACACTGAAGGGAGGAGAGGAAATCACATAAAGTTACCTGTGTGTGTGTGTGTGTGTGTGTGTGTGTGTGTATCTGTAACTGTAATCACATCAAAGATCAAAGCAATCAACAGAATGAACTGCCACCAACTGCCAATGTTCCGTAACAGAGGTGGACAGACTGGAATTTCTGGCCTCGAACAGAAAGCATTTTTGGCAAAACCATAATACCTATCATTGATCCGACTTCACTTTGAGCGTCCTGAGTTCTTCCTGAACATCTACATATGTTTTTTTTTTTTTAAAGAAAAATGAAAAAATAGCTTTGTTAGAGCGATCTAAAAAAACTGTTACATCTCCCTTTTTCAGAAATCTTCCTGCGTTTTTAATATGGGAGCCAATGAGGCTGTTGGTGGTGTTGGTGGATCATCTGTGCGTCCTACGCCCAAACTATAACTCTGACAGCTTTACCAGAGGATTGTGAGGGAGAAGACTCATTTTCCTACGTTTCTATGTATAAATTATTTCTGTAGAGTGGAATTTGCGGCCTGGAGCGCAGTTTTAAAATTTATTTTTTGACAGTTTTTTCTCTCCCTCTACACTCTGGCGATGATGTCACACACTGTGACACGAACATTCCGTGCAATACACACCCATTATAATCTCAGAATTTCTCCAAAAATGATCATGGTCATTGAACAGGGATTGATAAAAAACTATATGACCTATCGAAACGTGGATTAATACACCAATACACAAGACTTGTGTCTACTGTTTAAAGTTTAAATGGAGTCTCTAGCTGAAATTATGCCGGAGAAGTAAACGTTTAAATATCTCCAATTATTGTTCTTTTTCGCTCATTTTTTGTCGGCCGTCCCATTCATTTCAATGCTAAATTTTGGGCAGTTTTTCCGCGACTTACATCGCGAACAATTCATATTCTGTAGAGAAAAGTAATAGCACACCGATCCCGATCAAACCGCACGTTTTGATATATAATTTGTCCTGCAACTCTTCAAGTTGTAGGACTAGTAGCGGGACGAAATTGCGTCCGGAAGAGGAAGAAGAAGAAATCCACAGTATAACAGTAGTTCAGCACTGGTCCCCACAGATATTGCTGTAGGGACCAGTGCTGGGGAGATTGTCCCAAGGAGATAAAGGAGGAGAGGAGGAGAGGAAAGGAAACAAGGAGATAAATGAGGAGAGGAGGAGAGAAGGAGGACGGGGAGAAAGGATGAAATCTAGAAAATCAAGCAGAAAGAGAGAATAAATAAGAAAGAGAGAGAGAGAGATGGGTGGAGTGGGAGTTCAGTGTAGAGTGATTTATTTGCTGTGAATTTACTGAACGTGTCAGAAGCACCACAGACTTGTTCACACACACACACACACACACACACACACACACACACACTAAGGCAGTAATACATGAGTGATATAATTGTGTGTGTTTTATTTAAAGTGGCTCTCTATTTAATGGTGGAAGGACTGATGGAGTCAATCAGCAATGAACTGAAGGGCGTGAGTGTGTGTGTGTGTGTGTGTGTGTGTGTGTGTGTGAGTGTGTGTGTGTGTGTGTGTGTGTGTGTGTGTGTGTGTGTGTGTGTGATCTTTCCATCCTCTCACTCTCTTTGACTCTCTCTTTAGTTTTTGTTTTCTCTTCCAAGTGGATTTAATAGTTTAACACTAAATACAGTATATTATTATTATTAAATACAGTTCAGTATATTTTAAGTGTTTTCATGCAAAATGCACAAAAAGTTCCTGTTCAGTGATTTTAGTAGAAGTCAAAGACAAACAGAGACGCTGTGATACTAAATGAGCTTCATTTGCATATGAGAAGCTGCTGTGTGTAGCGATTCTCCTGCATAGCGTCATTCTCACCAAACTCCTTCAGAAAACACTCGTTTTAACTTTTGCTTTTATACAAATCAGCATCATCGGCTGGTTATTTCTGCAGACTCTGCACTAGGGCTGCACGATTGATTGAATTTTAATCGTGATCACGATTTTGGTGGCCACGATTAAATAAACCTGATGGTCTGTGATATTTCCATCAGTCAGTTCTGTTTCTGGAATAATGGGTTGGAAATCAATGGTTTTTTTGTTTAGTTTTTTTATCCGATTCATGGATTAATCAGGAAACAGATGGACAGGTTACTGGATTACTAAAGTAACGGTTAGTTGGTCCTCACCGAGGTCTGCAGCAGAGTACTGGTCTCCTCTGAAGTGGACCACGTCGTCCTGGTAGAGCGGCTTCTTCAGGTTCCTCCTCTCACACAGGCGCAGCAGCAGCTGACTGGGACTCAGCTGGTCCCTCCACTGGTTCACTCCAGACCTGAGACCAGAGGAACCAGCAGCTCTTACTGTTATACACATAGTTTATGGAAATAAATTACATTTATTTTGATATTATTGGATATCTTCTCCTTGCGCCTGCAAGTCTGGTTCCTCAGGGAGAACTCCAACACACACACACACACACACACATATATATATATATATATATATATATATATATATATATATATATTATAAACATATAATAAATTCTATATATTTTGCACAATAAAAAAAAACAATATAAAAATATTAGAAATAAAGGAAACAAAATTACATTTAATTGTTTATTAAAATTAAAAAATAAGAAACATATACTACATATTTTGCATTCGGAATAAATATTTAAATAATAGTATAATAATAAATAATATACTATATAATACTAATAATAATAAATAATGAAATATGAATAATAATAATAATAATAATATACATATACAAAATATAATATATATATATTTTTTTATAATATATATAAATATATGATAAATTCTATTTATTTTGCACAGTAAAAAAACAATCTAAAAATATTAGAAATAAACGAAACAAAATTACATTTCATTGTTTATTCAAAGTAAAACGTAAGAAACATATACTAAATATTTAAAAGAATACTTTGCATTTGGAATGAATATTTAAATTATATGTATATAATCTAATAATAATAATAATAATAAAATTAATAATAATAAATAAATAAATAATATACTATATAAGAATAATAATATAAAACCAAATATTATTAATAATAATAATAATAATAATATATAAAATATAATATAAATATAATATTTTATAATATATAAATATATGATAAATTCTATTTATTTTGCACAATAACAACAATCTAAAAATACCAGAAATAAAGATAAAAAGCCCATGAATGAATGATTAAAGTGTATAATAAATGAGAGTGTACTGACAGGCAGTAGGACTTGGGCAGGCCGACCATGGCTCCGTGTCGGGACAGGAAGCGGTTCTCCAGGTCGATCAGCGTCTCGCCGATCTTCTCGTCTTTGGTCAGAACGTCGTGGTCGTACAGCATCACACGCAGGTCTTTCTCCACAGGGAGAGAGCAGCTCAGCTCAAACATCCTGCAGCACAAACACACAAAAACTGATTCAAAAGGATTTATAGTGAGGACCAAAGCTTCCAGGGACCACAACAGGAACCTGGACATCAAACTGACAGTATAAAAACTATAAAAAGTGATCAAATCACCCAGATAAAGACAATTAAAAGAATGTTGTAGTTTCTATTGTATTCTAGTGTCTTGTTGAGAAAAGAGACTTTGTGTCCCGATGAAAGAAGTTTGAGTTTGAACTTTAAGAAGCTTTCTGATGTGACGAGAGTCTCCTGAGGTTAAATGTGGGATAAGATAAGAAGGAAAGTAAGAAAGGACGGAGGAAAGGAGAGAAAAATAAAAGAAAGAGAAGATGGAGGGACAAATGAAGGAGAAATGTGAGAAGAAAGAAAGGAGAGAAGTGGTTTCAGAATAGAAAAGAAGAGAGGAGGAAGAGAGGAAACGAAAAGAGGAGACAAAGGAGGAGAGGAGAGGAGACGGTGAAACGAAATGGAATTGAAAATAAAAGAGAAGAAAGTGTAAATGGAAAAAGAGGAGCAAGGAAATTAAGGAGTAAAGGGAGAGAAAAGGGGTAAGAAAGAGAAGAAAGACGGAAGAAAGGAGAGAAATGTTGAAGAATAAAAAAAGGGATGAAAGAAAACAAAGGGAAGAGAGGAAACAAGGAGAGGAAGAGACAAGAGGAGAGGAAACAAGGAGAGGAGATGAGGTAGGAAACAAGGAGAGGAGCAAGGAGAGGAAGAGATTAGAGGAGAGGAAACAAGGAGAGGAAGAGACGAGAGGAGAGGAAACAAGGAGAGGAGAGGGCAAAAAAGAAATGGAATGAAAATAAAAGAGAAGAAAGGAGGAAGAAAGTGTGACAAGAGGAGCAAGGAAATGAAGGAGTGAAGGGAGAGAAAAAACTAGAAAGAGGAGAAAGAGGGAAGAAAGGAGAGAGGAGAGGAAACGAGGAGAGGTGAGAGGAAACAAGGTAACGAGAGGAGAGAGGAGACAAGGAAAGGAGAGGACAAAAAGAATTGGAATGAAAATAAAACAGAAGAAAGGAGGAAAAAGTACGACATCATCCACCCTTCATCTAACTCTCTCCCCCAGGAGGAGGAGAGGAAACAGAGGAGAGGAAATAGAGGAGAGGAAATAGAGTGTTCATCCGGAGTGAGAGAGGAAGGCAGCAGGTGGTTTATCTCTGGGCCCTCAGACCTTCAGGGGCCTTGACTGACACCATGAGGGCCCTAAACACCTGCTGCTGCCTCACACCTTAACACTTTAACTCTGTGTAGTTTTGTTCTATTTCCTCCATGTCTGACTCCTTCCATCCTGCCTGTATTCACCACTTAAAACATGTTTAAATACCATGTTGGTATATTTTTTCACCTATATGACCTGATAATAACAATAATTGATTTTTTATTCTGACTTACTGGATCAACATTTAGAACCAAAAAGAAACAAAGAAAAACCAACATAAATGTGATCTTGTGATTGTGTGTGATCCTGTCATCAACTCTGGTTTTTATAATAGTGCGACTCTTGTGGGACATTTTGTGTCTTTGTAAGTCTTTTTTTTTTGGTAATTTTGTGTCTTATTCTGTGGTTTTTTATGGGTAATTTTGTGACTTTTTTAGTCATTTTGTGTGTTTTTTTAGTCATTTTGTGTCTTTTTTTAATTATTTTGTGTCTTTTTTTGTCATTTTGTGCCTTTTTTTAGTCATTTTGTGTCTTATTTTAGTCAATTTGTGTCTTTTTTTAGTCAATTTGTGTCTTTTTTAGTCATTTTGTGTCTTTTTTAGTCATTTTGTGTCTTATTTTAGTCAATTTGTGTCTTTTTTTAGTCAATTTGTGTCTTTTTTAGTCATTTTGTGTCTTTTTTAGTCATTTTGTGTCTTTTTTTAGTCATTTTGTGTCTTTTTTAGTCATTTTGTGTCTTATTTTAGTCAATTTGTGTCTTTTTTTAGTCAATTTGTGTCTTTTTTAGTCATTTTGTGTCTTTTTGTAGTCATTTTGTGTCTTTTTTAGTCATTTTGTGTCTTTTTTTGTCATTTTGTGTCTTTTTTCAGTCATTTTGTGTCTTTTTTTTTGTCATTTTGTGTCTTTTTTAAATTATTTTGTGTCTTTTTGTGTCTTGTTTTAGTCATTTTGTGTCTTTTTTAATTCATTTTGTGTCTTTTTGTGTGTCAGCCAGAAAAAGAGAGCGAGAGAGAGAAGAAGCTCAGCGGAGGGTTCTTACTTCCCAAAGACCGGCTCCAGGGTACCAGGGATGTAGTTCTCATGGTCGCTGATGGTCTGTTTCCCCAAAGTGATCTTCACGTACGGGTCACACTGGAAACACAAACAGGACAGAAAGATTCTGTTAACACATCTGTTCTCCCATCGTCTTCCTTTGGTGTACTTCATTTAGTTTGTTTTTGTACCTATAGGTCAGCTATTCTCAGCCTTTTTGAGTCTCAACCCCCAATCTAACATCATGTTGTCTCACTGAACAGAATCTCACAGTTCAGATCAGACAAACTCAGTTGATACGACGAATTTTGGACAAATAATGAAGCAGACAACAACTAAAACATCTCTCTGTCAGTGCATTTATATATTTATCTATTTTCCATCAAGCCAGAGACTCCTTGGAAAGTAACAACTTGATACTTTGGGATTTGTCAGAAAAGACACAAAATTAACCAAAAAAGAATCAAATTGACCACAAAATGATAAAAAAAAAAGACACAAAATGAAGCAAAAAAGGACTCAAATTGACCAAAAAATTACCAAAAATGACCAAAAAAAGACACAATTTCACCAAAAAAGACACAAAATGGCAAAAAAAGGGAAACAAAATTATCTAAAAAAGACACAAAATTACCAAAAAAAGGAAACAAAATGAGCAAAAAATACACAAATTGACCAAAGAAAGACACAAAATGACTAATAAAACACAAAATGACCAAAAAAGACACAAATGACCAAAAATAACAAAACAAAATGACCAAAAAAGACACAAATGACCAAAAATAACAAAACAAAAGGACCAAAAAAGACACAAATGACCAAAAATAACAAAACAAAATGACCAAAAAAGACACAAAATGACCAAAAATAACAAAACAAAATGACCAAAAAAGACACAAATGACCAAAAATAACAAAACAAAATGACCAAAAAAGACACAAATGACCAAAAATAACAAAACAAAATGACCAAAAAAGACACAAAATTACCAAAAAAGACACAAAATGACCAAAAAGACACAAAATGACAAAAGAAAAACACAAAATGACCAAAAAAACCCAAACATTAAATTACCAGAAAGACTAAAACACATGAACACTTTAACACAGTGGAGACAGAGCTGACTTCCAAAATGATTTGGAGACCCCCAGAAATCATCTCGAGACCCCAATCTGGGTCGCAACCCCCAGGTTGAGAATAGCTGCTCTAAGTGAGTGAAAAAGTGACAGATGAATTGTATAATATCTGTAGTAATCCATCCATTGATGTCTCTAGATGAGATGGATCAGGTATCTAGAGGACTGGTACTGTCTTTAGATGAGATTGATCAGGTATCTAGAGGACTGGTACTGTCTCTAGATGAGATTGATCAGGTATCTAGAGGACTGGTACTGTCTTTAGATGAGATTGATCAGGTATCTAGAGGACTGGTACTGTCTTTAGATGAGATTGATCAGGTATCTAGAGGACTGGTACTGTCTTTAGATGAGATTGATCAGGTATCTAGAGGACTGGTACTGTCTTTAGATGAGATTGATCAGGTATCTAGAGGACTGGTACTGTCTTTAGATGAGATTGATCAGGTATCTAGAGGACTGGTACTGTCTCTAGATGAGATTGATCAGGTATCTAGAGGACTGGTACTGTCTCTAGATGAGATTGATCAGGTATCTAGAGGACTGGTACTGTCTTTAGATGAGATTGATCAGGTATCTAGAGGACTGGTACTGTCTTTAGATGAGACTGATCAGGTATCTAGAGGACTGGTACTGTCTCTAGATGAGATTGATCAGGTATCTAGAGGACTGGTACTGTCTTTAGATGAGATTGATCAGGTATCTAGAGGACTGGTACTGTCTTTATATGAGATTGATCAGGTATCTAGAGTACTGGTACTGTCTTTAGATGAGATTGATCAGGTATCTAGAGTACTGGTACTGTCTTTATATGAGATTGATCAGGTATCTGGAGGACTGGTACTGTCTCTAGATGAGATTGATCAGGTATCTAGAGGACTGGTACTGTCTCTAGATGAGATGGATCAGGTATCTAGAGGACTGGTACTGTCTTTAGATGAGATTGATCAGGTATCTAGAGGACTGGTACTGTCTTTAGATGAGATTGATCAGGTATCTAGAGGACTGGTACTGTCTTTATATGAGATTGATCAGGTATCTAGAGTACTGGTACTGTCTTTAGATGAGATTGATCAGGTATCTAGAGGACTGGTACTGTCTTTAGATGAGATTGATCAGGTATCTAGAGGACTGGTACTGTCTTTAGATGAGATTGATCAGGTATCTAGAGGACTGGTACTGTCTTTAGATGAGATTGATCAGGTATCTAGAGGACTGGTACTGTCTTTATATGAGATTGATCAGGTATCTAGAGTACTGGTACTGTCTTTAGATGAGATTGATCAGGTATCTAGAGGACTGGTACTGTCTTTAGATGAGATTGATCAGGTATCTAGAGGACTGGTACTGTCTTTAGATGAGATTGATCAGGTATCTAGAGGACTGGTACTGTCTCTAGATGAGATTGATCAGGTATCTAGAGGACTGGTACTGTCTTTAGATGAGATTGATCAGGTATCTAGAGGACTGGTACTGTCTCTAGATGAGATTGATCAGGTATCTAGAGGACTGGTACTGTCTCTAGATGAGATTGATCAGGTATCTAGAGGACTGGTACTGTCTCTAGATGAGATTGATCAGGTATCTAGAGGACTGGTACTGTCTTTAGATGAGATTGATCAGGTATCTAGAGGACTGGTACTGTCTCTAGATGAGATTGATCAGGTATCTAGAGGACTGGTACTGTCTCTAGATGAGATTGATCAGGTATCTAGAGGACTGGTACTGTCTTTAGATGAGATTGATCAGGTATCTAGAGGACTGGTACTGTCTTTAGATGAGATTGATCAGGTATCTAGAGGACTGGTACTGTCTCTAGATGAGATTGATCAGGTATCTAGAGGACTGGTACTGTCTCTAGATGAGATTGATCAGGTATCTAGAGGACTGGTAATGTCTTTAGATGAGATTGATCAGGTATCTAGAGGACTGGTACTGTCTTTAGATGAGATTGATCAGGTATCTAGAGGACTGGTACTGTCTTTAGATGAGATTGATCAGGTATCTGGAGGACTGGTACTGTCTCTAGATGAGATTGATCAGGTATCTAGAGGACTGGTACCTTGCCGTGGGAGTCTTTGGGCTGCAGGCCCTGAGCCTGGATGACGTAGACCCGGACCAGACACTCCTCGATGCCGTTGGGAGGAAGCTTCCTGAAGTGTCTGGGAGGAGCAGGGCTGGAGGAGTCCTCAGGGAGGGGGTAGATCCTAAACATACCCTGGTTCATCAGGGGAAGGAGAGAAGACACAGTTAAAGATCACTGAGTGCAAAGGAAATAAGAAAATAAGACATTTCACTAGTCAAATCAGATGATGCAAATGCATTTAAACGACCCAGAAAAAAAAAGTTAGCGGAAGGATACGTAACGTGTGACTACGTCAAGTTTTTCCTCTGAACCCGAAAAGTTTGTTTTCTTTAGAGGATCACACAGAAATACTCCGTTTATGGAAGAAAGAATTTGCTCAGCACTGTCTGAGTAAATATCTCCGATCGAGGGGAAATCTGCTTATTCTTAGTTCTTCTTAGTCAGCAGTTTTTATTTTAGACTGTTTCACTTGTTTGATATAAAGATTTCACGGCTTTTGCCTTATTTCAAGAATTTTAAGAAAATATTCTACATACAGATAAAAATCTTTGTAGCTGTCTGAAGAAAAGTTGACTAGTTTTCAGTTTTCAGTGTGACTTTGCTGGTTTCTATAAATATAATGCCTATCATATCATTATGTCAAGATGATGGCTCTAGCATTTACTGATTATTAATTCAAGAATATCAAAATAGGTCATGTGTATTTCATTAGAATCAAGAAAAAGTCACTTATTAGTCAGAATACACTAATTATAAGGTATTTGTGGCGTCATTGACATTAGATATTTTTACTGGTTTTGGAAAGTCTTGACAAGACACATTTTATTGTTCCATTGGCAGATAATTTTGATATTTTTAGGCAAAATACACCTAATTTTTGTGCTTTTTTCCCTTGTTTTTAAGAGCTCACTTTTTGCAGTGTGTCAAGTTGTTCTGGTCAAAAATATCCAATTAGAATGACTTAATGAATTAATTATTTATATATTGAAGCCTATTACTGTGAATAAAGGGTCATAACATTAGTTTAGGCTTTCTAAAGTCCAGTCCAGGTTCAACTGGGTCCCACAAGTTGTTGCAGCTGTTTTTGGGTTGATACCAATTGCTGCATACATGCAATTTAATTCTTATTGATAAAACCCTCCAGAATATAAGATCAATATGCCAATATTCTCACCTTGAACTCTCCCACCACTGAAGGGTCTTCTCCTGCTTCATCACTCTTTCCTCTGTGCAGCTTGAACGTCTGACAGAAATCTGACAAACCCTCGAAACCCTCCACCTTCTCCAGCTCCTGGTGGTACACCTGAGGAGGAGGAGCAGGAGGAGCAGGAGGAAGAGGAGGAGGAGGAGGAGGAGGAGGAGAGAGAGGAGGAGAGTGGTTTATATCACATCTTATTTCATTGATTTTAAACTTTAACTGGTGTTCAGAAGAGCTAAATCTTTAAATAGACACACAGAGAGAGGAGAGGAAACAAGGAGACAAGAGGAGAGGAAACAAGGAGAGGAGAGGGCAAAAAAGAAATGGAATGAAAATAAAAGACAAGAAAGGGGGTGAAAGTGTAACAAGAGGAGTAAGGAAATGAAGGAGTGAAGGGAGAGAAAAAAGGTAAGAAGGAAGAGACAGAGGGAAGAAAGGAGAGAGGAGAGGAAACAGGGAGAGGAAAGGAGGAGAGGTGAGAGGAGAGGAAACAAGGAGAGGAAACAAGAAGAGGAAAGGAGGAGAGGTGAGAGGAGAGGAAACAAGGAGAGGAAACGAGGAGAAGGAACAAGGAGAGGAAACAAGAAGAGGAAAGGAGGAGAGGTGAGAGGAGAGGAAACAAGGAGAGGAAACGAGGAGAGGGAACGAGGAGAGGTGACAGGAGAGGAAACTAGGAGAGGAAACAAGAAGAGGAAAGGAGGAGAGGTGAGAGGAGAGGAAACAAGGAGAGGAAACGAGGACAAGGAACAAGGAGAGGAAACAAGAAGAGGAAAGGAGGAGAGGAAAGGAGGAGAGGAAACTAGGAGAGGAAGCGAGGAGGTGTTTGCGTCAGAAGAGAAATCTTTATTTTAACGGCCTCTATCAGGCTGCCAGCAGCACACAGACATTATTCTATATGGCATCATAGTGGAGAGTTGGCCCGGTCTAAGTCCTCTGGTACTGGATAATAACTGGAGCCAAGAGCTACTCAACACTACATTACACTCACACACTGCAGGGGCGCTGGCATCAACACACACTGTATCTGGGCAGGGTCGCCTATGTGTCACAAGCACAAAAAGACTCATTTGTTTTCATTAGTGCTGTTTGTCTACATCACACACACACACACACACACACACAAACACACATTCTTTTCCTATCACGGCAGGGTGACAGTCGCTGAAGAGGCGAGCTGGAAACACTGATCACCCCGACATCACAACAACAAAACTACCAGCGCCACAAGGAGTAAAACAACAGAATATTTAAGTGAAGGAGAGGAAATACGTTTCATTTTACCCTCCAGAACCAGCCAAGCCCATTCATTGGGTGTGCTTGCTTGCAAAAGTACACTATATGTTATTCATCGGGCTTATTTTGTGTGCTTGCTTGCAAAAGTACACTATATGTTATTCATCGGGCTTATTTTGTGTGCTTGCTTGCAAAAGTACACTATATGTTATTCACCAAGCTTATTTTGTGTGCTTGCTTGCAAAAGTACAGTATATGTTATTCACCGGGCTTTTTGTGTGTGCTTGCTTGCAAAAGTACACTATATGTTATTCACCGAGCTTATTTTGTGTGCTTGCTTGCAAAAGTACACTATATGTTATTCACCAGGCTTTTTTGTGTGCTTGCTTGCAAAAGTACACTATATGTTATTCACTGGGCTTATTTTGTGTGCTTGCTTGCAAAAGTACACTATATGTTATTCACCGGGCTTTTTTGTGTGCTTGCTTGCAAAAGCACACTAACTACTATTCACCGGTCTTATTTCTTTTTTTTGCGTTTCTTCGGTTTAAAAAAAAAATAAAAAAATCCACCCATTGTTACCTTAGGGAGAGGCTAGAGTGAGTGACCCCATCGCTAGAGTGGAGAGGGAGAGAAAAAATTGTCAAAAAATAAATTTGGAAACTGACTTCCTCCTCATTTCATTCTCGTGACTTTGACTTTTTTTTCCATCTTCGTTAGTTTGACTATTTTCTCGTTATTTTGACTTGTTTCTCGTGGTTTTGCTAAATAAATAAACACCTCGACCAAGTGCACTAACATGATTTCATTTTTGCACAGATTTTTCTAATTTTGCAGTGTGCATTCAGCATTTTAATGCAATCTTTTGTGTTTACTGTTTTTCTTTTTGTTTAATGTGTGTTTTTGCAAAAAATATGTTTGTGTTTTTTGTATTTTTTTATGTTTCTGGTGTTTTTTGTGTGTTTTTTGTAATTTTTTGTGTGGTCATACAGAGGCATCAGTGTTAAAATTAGACCTATAAAAACTCTGTATAGCTGCTTTAATCATCAATCATCAATTATCAGCCTATAAACAAGGTAAACTGACCATTTCTTCCTCCTTTGCTTTGACATGTGTTGTCTAATAATGAGATGAGAAATAAATGAGATTGGCTGATTTTTGGAGGGTGAAATGAGCAGAAGGAGTGGACGCAGCCCACATGACATCACTCGTTTAGAAGTCCTCAGTTTGGCTTATTTTACTTGGCAAACACCAAGTTATCAGCGTTAGGGAGGCGGCTTCGGTTTGCAACATGCGTCCATGATCTGAATTGAATTGAATCTGTGATATTAAAAAGTAGATATATCACTCTTTAAACAAGATAAACTGAAGTCTAATAGCTTCTGGAAGAGAAATAAACTCACTCCTATGACTTTGCATGTGTTGTTGAATAATGAGATGAGAAATAAATGAGATTGGCTGATTTTTTGGTGGGTGAAATGAGCAGCAGTGGTTGAACATGACATCAATCGTATTGAAGTCTTGAGTTTGGATTTCTTCACCGTTACAATCTTGTGTTTTTGAAGCTGGAAGTGACTATATATGAATGAGAGTTCAGTTACCAGTCAGGCAAAGCAGGATTTGAATTACTGTGAAATGAATTGGCTGCTTTAAAAAGTAGATTTAAATATATATAAACATGATAAACGGATTGTTTCTTTTATCTTTTATTGTCTAATAGCTTCTGGAATAGAAATAATCATACTTCTATAACTTTGCATGTGTTTAATGAAAGGCAATATTTTCGGTCAATTTATGCTACAAAACCACTGACTTAGGTTAAGGGCAAAAAAAGTTTTGGTTAGACGTTATAAAAGACAGTTTAACCATCAAATAAATGTACGTAAATGCCAGAAGGGAAGTAGTTATGAGGGTCACATGATTACCGCAAGTTATGTAAAAAAAAAAGAAAGTTACGTTAAAAAACGTGACTCATGTAAATTACGTAAACAACCTCAGTAAAGAACGCAAGTTACGTAAAAAAAAGAAAGTAAGTTACGTTCAAAAACGTGATTCGTGTAAGTTACATAAACAACTTCAGTAAACTGCACAAGTTACGTAAAAAAAAAAGAAAGTAAGTTACGTTCAAAAACGTGATTCGTGTAAGTTACGTAAACAACCTCAGTAAACTACGCAAGTTACGTAAAAAAAAGAAAGTAAGTTACGTTCAAAAACGTGATTCGTGTAAGTTACGTCATCAACCTTAGTAAACTACGCAAGTTACGTAAAAAAAAAAGAAAGTAAGTTACGTTCAAAAACATGATTCGTGTAAGTTACGTAAACAACCTCAGTAAACTACGCAAGTTACGTAAAAAAAAGAAAGTAAGTTACGTTCAAAAACGTGATTCGTGTAAGTTACGTAAACAACCTTAGTAAACTACGCAAGTTACGTAAAAAAAAAAGAAAGTAAGTTACGTTCAAAAACGTGATTTGTGTAAGTTACGTAAACAACCTTAGTAAACTACGCAAGTTATGTAAAAAAAAATAAAGTAAGTTACGTTCAAAAACGTGATTCGTGTAAGTTACGTAAACAACCTCAGTAAACAACCTCAGTAAACAACACAAGTTACGTAATAAAAAAGAAAGTAAGTTACGTTCAAAAACGTGATTCGTGTAAGTTACGTAAACAACCTTAGTAAACTACGCAAGTTACGTAAAAAAAAAGAAAGTAAGTTACGTTCAAAAACGTGATTCGTGTAAGTTACGTAAACAACCTTAGTAAACTACGCAAGTTACGTAAAAAAAAAAAAAGTAAGTTACGTTCAAAAACGTGATTCGTGTAAGTTACGTAAACAACCTCAGTAAACAACACAAGTTACGTAATAAAAAAGAAAGTAAGTTACGTTCAAAAACGTGATTCGTGTAAGTTACATAAACAACCTCAGTAAACTACGCAAGTTACGTAAAAAAAAGAAAGTAAGTTACGTTCAAAAACGTGATTCGTGCAAGTTACGTAAACAACCTTAGTAAACTACGCAAGTTACATAAAAAAAAGAAAGTAAGTTATGTTCAAAAACGTGATTCGTTAAGTTACGTAAACAACCTTAGTAAACTACGCAAGTTACGTAAAAAAAAAAGAAAGTAAGTTACGTTCAAAAACGTGATTCGTGTAAGTTACGTAAACAACCTTAGTAAACTACGCAAGTTACGTAAAAAAAAATAAAGTAAGTTACGTTCAAAAACGTGATTCGTGTAAGTTACGTAAACAACCTCAGTAAACAACGTAAGTTACGTTCAAAAAACGGATTGTTTCTTGTTTCTTGTCTAATAGCTTCTGGAATATAAATAATAGTTCCTTATAGTTTCTTTAACTTACAGCTTTGTGGCCCACTTTAAACTGGACCCTTCTATTCATCCTGATGTATTTAAACTCTTTTTAACATTTCCATATCAGTGTTTCTAGATTGTTTTTAACAGTGTAAATAACTCGTCTTGACTGGCCCCTCAAGGGACGAATAAAGCATTTAGAATGTAATTGAATACATGTTGCAGTGCTGTTTGGAAGAAACAAACAAACATATAGAGCTGTCATCACGTCTATGATGGACAGTTTGTGGTTTGACTCTCCCATCCACTGTCACGTCTTTCTAATTAAACAAAGGCAACAAAGAGCTGAGTGAGGAAAGAGACGGGGGGAGATGGGTGGTGGATCTGGGTGGAGACGGGCTGAAAGAGCTGGAAAAGGAGGGTGAGGATGGAGGAGGAGGAGGAGGAGGAGGAGGAGGAGGAGGAGGAGGGGGGGGGGATGATGTAAAGGAGAGAGAGGTCTGGAAACAGACGCTAGCACCAAACCCAGTACCAGGGGAGAGGGGAGGGTTTACAGGACGCTCCAGGGACACAGAGCAATATATAAATATATCATATATACAGTATGTGATAAACAGAGATATATATGTTCCCGATAGAAAGATAGCAGCGTCTTTCTCTGAGTAGAAGTACATCTTTCCCATTGGTGGAGCCATTCTCAGTAGGGCTGCACCGATTGCAATTTTCTGGCCGATCACCGATTTTTAAAAAGCCTGACCTGCTGATTCCGTTTTTGGCCGATACCGATTTTTTTTATAACTTACAGCTGAACCTTCAATGTTTGAATCTTATTTTATTGAAAAACAATAACACAGCAGTATTTTTCTTTAACAACTAAAGGAAATCACGTCTGAGGTAGTTAATAAAATATTGAATTTAAAATAAATAGCAACAATTTACTAGCCTGGGTATACCCAGACTGCCTTGCGCGCTCGAATTTAATTTCGAACTGCGGCAGAGTCTGGAATCCAGGAAGGTTTCGTAGCCCTGTTTTAGGGATCCAATCACAGAGCGGGGAGGGACGGTGAGGCGATGACACGTACTACTCGGCACTTGGAAGCTTGTAGTTTTCCGGATCCAACATGGCTGCTGCAGACGCGAAACTCTCTTTAACTGTAGATGGTGTTTTAAATAGTTTAGAGCCAAAGTTGAAAGGTGAAAGGTCTCTCGGCGGCTCCGCTGAGATCACCGGCGTTATGGTAGCGGGGCTATTAGCGTCACTAGCGGCTATTAGCACCGTTAGCGGCTAATAGCTAATAGCCGCTAACGGCTAATAGCCCCGCTACCGCGGACAGCGGAGCCGCCGAGAGGCCCGCAGCAGCTTGTTTATTGCCCATAAAATCAGTGGATGTGTGTGGCAGAATGACATGAGGGGGAATAAAGCGTGAAAATAAATAATCTTGCAGAAAGCGAGAACTGGAGAAGCAAAGCAGCAAACAACACTCTCTCACAGACACACACACAACAAACATCCATCTCTGTTGCTCTACTACGTCATCTGGTATAACTGATCTGATTGGCTAAGAGCTACCTACAGACGCTTTGATAGACATTCTAAGCGTCCAATAAACGGCTACAACTAATTGTTGTAGGTGTGGCGCACAAGAAGCCTTTGTTTTCTGATGTTCAACATTTGGAGAAATTTGTATATCCTCGATTGATACAGATTTGCATGTAAAACTGTTGAAAGAACATCTGAAACTGCAAACAAGGACTTCTTTCACTCTTCTTCTTCTTTCCTAACCCAATGCAGAATCACTTAAAGCTGCATTCTTTCCAATGGCCAGCAGGGGGCGACTCTACTGGCTGCAACAGAAAGTCTGATTGTATAGAAGTCTGTGAGAAAGTTAACCTACTTTTCACTCGATTTATGACCTCAGTAAACATTCTCATAATGAGTTTATGGTCTCAATCTATAGTTTCAGGTCTTCTTATAAAGCATGATGTTCATTTAGTAAATGATGGTCCCATTTAGAGTAAAATAGACGATAAAGCAGGGTGTGATTTATATCTGAAACTGAACTAAAACTGACAGAAATAAAGAGTTTTTATTACCTCTTGAGCCTTCTGTTCTCAGTGCTTATTTCCCTTCCAGACCCAACTAAATGAACTGTAGATAATAGCTGGAAATGAGTGAAGTAGTGCTGAGTTTATAGAAGATTATTTAGAGTGGAGGTGAAGCGGAGGTTGAGGAGGTGAAGCGGAGGTTGAGGAGGTGAGAGGTGTGAAAGCCTGGAGGAAAGACGGGATGATGCAAATGAAAGACAAAGTCTGGAAACACCGGCTCACGGGGATACAACCAATCCCAAAGCTCCTGCACCAAACCCTGCACCAGGGGAGGAGGAGGGAGGAGGAGGAGGTGAAAGGAGGAGGCGAGAGGTGAAGCGAGTCAAAACAGGGATGGAAACAGAAGAAAAACAAACCAATTCTACTGTCAGGAAGAGAAAGAAGAAGAGAGGAGAGAGTGAAGGGTGAGGCGAGGACACTGAGGACAGAAGGAGATTGAAGGAGGCGCAGGATGAGAGGAGGTGAACTTCAGCAGTCCGGGGAAAGAAAACAGGAAGGAGGAAATTGTCTTCCAGGTGATGTGATGTTCCCTGTGGCAGCTCTGGGTCATGAACTCAGGAAACTCAGGAGCGTTCTGACTTGTTGATGGTATAAAAGGTGCTTTTAATCGACTTCATGTTTAGATCGTAGCAGTGGTTTGGTTTGGTTTGGTTTGGTTTGGTTTGGTTTAGTTTGGTTTGTTTGGTTTGGTTTGGTTTGGTTTGTGTGTTTGTCAGCACATTTACAGAAAAACTACCAGCCCGATTTTCATTTAACTTGGTGGAAGTGTGAAGCATTGGGCAAGAACAAACCATTTACATTTTGGAGCAGATCAGAATTAGGGGGTGGAAATAAAACCAATTTTTCTATTTTCTTCACGCCATGGCCGACCTTATCTGTTTTCAGTAGTAGAAACAGCTATCAATGTGTTGTTGAACTGCTGTGAGTAATAAAATACAACACATCTTCTTTGTAGCATCAATGGTGAAAGCTCAAAAACACACCGAAGTTGGAAGAACGACTTCCCAACTTGGGAGAAATGGGAACAATCCAAGAGCAGGGGAATGCATCACTTTCTGTTTTTATTCATCTTGTTGGGGGCCAATGGCCAAATGAGTCAACATAAGATTCTTTTGCACTTTGAGGGTGCAGAGTTTTAAAAAAATGTAATTTGGTTCAAAGGGGAAAGTGTTTTTTTTCTTCAGCCAAAAGACAAAGAAGAGTTACTTTATTATTTTAAGTGTTTAACATGCTTATTTCTAGACTTTGTGTCCTTTTTTTTGGCCATTTTGCACCTTTTTTGGGGCATTTTGTGTCCTTTTTGGTCATTTTGTGTCACTTATTTTAAGTGTTCAACATGCTTATTTCTAGATTTAATAATCTTAATTTAATAAATCTTGTCAAGGTAAATTATCTGTCCATGCAGCAAGATCATTTCCCTCAGATTTACTGTTTTTAGACTTTTTTTTTGCAGTGTACTTTTGACCAGAATAAACAATATAATGATGGAAATCTGCACATAATTTACATCTTCAGAAAGTTGATTTAGTGAAGTTTCTCCTTAACACATTAATCATTTGGAAATAAATCAACGTTATCCGACAGTTTTCTTCCAGTGAGATTGTTCCTGAAGACCTCATCGTGGTGACTTTTTCAAAGATCTCTCATTTACCTAACTGCTTGTGACACATTGAGCTGGTTTTTTTCTGGCGGACCTCCCTGATGGCGCCAGGCGAGAGCTGTGAGCTGATGATGCAACAGCAGAGCCGTGGCGGCGGTGGGAGGAGATGGAAACAGAAAGAGAAAGGTGACAGGAAACCACCACAGCTCTGGTTCATGAACTCAGCAAACACAGGAGCCTTCTGACTGGTTGATGGTCTAAAAGGTGCTTTTAATGGATTTCATGGTTAGATTGTTCTCTGAAAGCATCGAGAGCAGCAGCAGCTGGAACAGAAAGCCTTTTCTCAGACGGATAACTCAGACTAGGGCTGCACAATTAATAGAAAAAGACACAAATGACCAAAAAAGACACAAAATGACTGAAAAAACCCTCAATTGCTTTAAAAAAAAGACACAAAATTACTAAAAAAAGACACAAAATGACATAAAAGAACTAAGTTACTTGAAAAAGAACTAAGTTACTTAAAAAAGACACAAAATGACCAAAAAAAGACACAAAATGACTGAAAAAACACGAAATTACTTAAAAAAGACGCAAAATTACTAAAAAAAAGACACAAAATGACACAAAAAGACACAAAATTACTAAAAAAAGACACAAAATGAACATAAAAAAGACACAAAATTACTTAAAAAAATTGCACAAAATGACATAAAAGAACTAAATTACTTAAAAAAGACACAAAATGACCAAAAAAAGACACAAAATTACTAAAAAAAAAGACACAAAATGACACAAAAGAACTAAATTACTTGAAAAAAAAAATGACCAAAAAAGGACACAAAATTACTAAAAAAAGACACAAAATGACATAAAAGAACTAAATTACTTAAAAAAGACAAAAAATGACCAAAAAAAGACAAAATTACTAAAAAAAAGACACAAAATGACATAAAAGAACTAAATTACTTAAAAAAGACACAAAATGACCAAAAAAGACACAAAATGACATAAAAGAACTAAATTACTTTAAAAAGACAAAAAATGACCAAAAAAAGACACAAAATTACTAAAAAAAGACACAAAATGACATAAAAGAACTAAATTACTTAAAAAAGACACAAAATGACCAAAAAAAGACACAAAATTACTAAAAAAAGACACAAAATGACACAAAATAACTAAATTACTTAAAAAAAGACAAAAAATGACCAAAAAAAATACACAAAATTACTAATAAAAGTCACAAAATGACCAAAAAAAGATACAAAATGACTGAAAAAACAGTAGATTACTTAAAAAAGATACAAAATTAATTTAAAAAAAGACACAAAATGACATAAAAGAACTAAATTACTTAAAAAAAGATACAAAATGACCAAAAAAGACACAAAATTACTTAAAAAAAAGACACAAAATGACATAAAAGAACTAAATTACTAAAAAAAGATACAAAATGACTGAAAAAACAGTAAAGGCGACAGGAAAGAAGGCGACAGAGAGAGAGGTGAAGACGAAGAGTTTACGTCGGGTGGAAGAGAAGCTGGAAACTGTGTCTCAGCTGACAGAAGCAACCCGGAGGAGAAGAGAGGTGACAGGGAGGTAAAGGAGGCTGAAAGGTTGGAAACAGCGACTCATTTCCCTGCGACAGTAGCAGATCTGAGTAAAGAAAGGAGAGACTGGAGGAGAGGAGGAGGAGAGGAGGAGGGTAAATAAAAAGAAAGAACAGAGTAGAAGAAGAGAGGAAGAGGAGGGTGGAACCAGCAGCTCGTTGGTCATTTCATTCGTTTCCATCCAACAAGATGTCAAGTCAAGTTTTGAGAAAAGTTTTGAAAAGTCGCAAAAACTCCACGACCACTTGGATGGTTTCCATCAGCAGGGTGAAACCTTTAACAGGCTTCCTGAATAAAATAAAAACTAGAAAAATGGAAAAGAGCCTTTTAAGGGTCAACGACTGTTATTGTTCTCCGTTGTGCCGTTCAGTTTGAGCCGTAAAGACAAAAAAGAAATATTTTAACACGTTTTTAACCCTTTGATGTTGTCACCAATTTAAAACCTGACAAAGAAGACACAAATATTAACTATCCTAGTTTGTTAAATTGGTGTTTTTTCCAATGTAAATTATTATTTGGTGGCTCTAATGAGTCTCAAATGTTAAAATATGTGATTTTCTAATGTAACCTGGTGGTTCTAACAACTCTTTTAAAGTTAAACCTTCAAAATAAGACAAACATAGTTACACATATACTCACATTGTTAATTCAGTGAATCACTTTTTGTATCACTACTCTTCTAATGCTCAAGGTCATTTTAGACCCAAGTGTGTAAACTTGATGTAATAATACAAAAACTATTTTTCTTCATAAAGTATGAAAGGAAAAATGAATAAAATGATTTGTTGTAATAATAAAAAAAAGATATTCAAACACAAAGCCAGCATTAAATAACATGTGGGTCATATGTTGTGTATCAAAGGGTTAAAGTGCAGGTAAAGCTGTGAACACGCACCAAGATTTAGATTACTCCAACCAAGAAATATATTCTAAATACTTTAATACTTTGGATTCATTAAGGAATACTTCTAAACAAACTTGCTATCTAAGGAGGAATTGTATATTTCCGTTGCCAAAAACATAAAATCCTGTCAGATTTCTGGCTCTGCGTCTCCTCTGTAATTACCCAGGTTTTTTTTTTTTTTTTAAAGTAAATGAAGGCTTGTTTTCCATCCACTACTTTTATGCAAATCTAACTGTGGGCGTGTGTTTATGAGAAGCGTTTTACCGTTAGTGAGGAAGATTAAAGAGCACCAGTCGGACCGCAACTGGTGAAAAACCAGTTAGACGACTGAAGGGAAATTGAACATTTCTGTTTGTTTCTGGAAGCTGAAGTCCAACTCTGTTTACGTTTAAATAACATTTATGGAACTTTTTCCTACTTTGAGACTGAGGTCTGTGCACGAATAAATGAATATTTTATTTTGAAGGTATATTCAGATCATGAAAACTTTCCAGAGCACTTTAAGACTTATTTTAATTGTAATTCTCAGGTTCACTCTCATCCAACACGTCAATCTTTAGATCTTCATCCTCCAAGATTTCTGACATGCAGAGGTCAATTTATTGTTCAATTTAGGGACCAAATTATGGAATAAATATATTTTCTCATCTGGCAAAGAACTCCATCTCTTTAAAATGATTCAAAAGATGTCTAAAAGCTCATTTAACTGCTGTTTTAACATTCTAATTCACACACAAATACACTTTTATAACATGTTCATTTTTGTTTTTTACTGTTTTTGTTACTGTCATTATAACTTGTTGATGCTATATGACATGTTTTTTTTTATTATCAGTTTATTACTCTCTAATAACTATGACATTTTAGGTGGAGGCTTTAAATAAGCCTTTCCCTGAACTTTACATTATATGTTATCTTTGTCATTTTATGTAATTCTAACTGTGCAAATAAAAATAAACCTAAACCTTCCCCCTTTTTTCCTGTAAGTCGCTTTGCCTTAAAGTGTCTGCTAAATGATTAAATGTAAATGTAAAATGTACTGTAACATCACTCATTGGTTTGTTGATGACCATTTTAAAGCCACAAGTTTGTTTGTTTGTTTTTTTTTTTTTGGCTGTCACCATCTTGGTTTTTGGAGCCAGAAGTGACCACATTTGGACGAGATGTTAGCGCTTAGCATTTATCCAGTGTAAGCCAGCTAGTTCGCTCAATAATGTGCAAATGTTAGAATGTTTGAGTACAAACAAACACTGAACAAGACATTTAAGGCGACCAAAACATTATAATTAACCCCGCCATAAAGCATAGCCTGCTTTATGGTCAGTTTGACTCTAAATGGGACCATCATTTACAAAATGATCATCATGTTTTATTAACCCATTTAAGGCGGGAAAGCATTTCCTCATTTCTACCATTAAAACCGGGGGCGCTGTTGCGTTATTCTACCATTAAAGCCGGGAAAGAGGATACGTCATTTTGTAGTATTTGTAGTTTTTTCCACCTATTTTCGGTCTCTTGGCCAATGAAATGCATCAGAATACATGTGGGAGTGTCGCAATGCATCATGGGACTTGACTGGCTCCCATATTAAAAACGCAGGAAGATTTCTGAAAAAGGGAGATGTAACAGTTTTTCTAGATCGCTCTAACAAAGCTATTTTTTCATTTTTCTTTAAAAAAAAACATATGTAGACGTTCAGGAAGAACTCAGGACGCTCAAAGTGAAGTCGGATCAATGATAGGTATTATGGTTTTGCCAAAAATGCCAGAAATTCCAGTCTGTCCACCTCTGGCTGCTGTCATTGTTACGGAACATTCTACAGCTGCAGTTAATTCTGTTGATTGCTCTGCTCTGATTGCCTTTGATCTTTGCTCTGATTACAGTTACACACACACACACACGCACACACACACACACACACACACACACATTTTGAGGTTAAAGGTCATAGGTTGCTGTATAAATAAATACTTGTAAAGGAATGCTTGTTGTAGGTGTGCTCCTTGTATATATATAGTATTATAACATTACTAGTATTAATTGTTATAAATCTCTGAAGAATCTCATCATAGTGTACACACACCGGCAGTAGTGGCCCTTTCACTATTTCCCCAGAGGACATTTTCTAGTTCCTACCTGCTACAGAGGCTGAAAAATCTATTATTTAGTAGGAAGAGTTGACACTTCTGTTGAATTTACAGAAAAACTTCAGGTTTTAGGGGCTTATTTTAAAATCGCCAACCAGAGGTTTTACAGGCGTTTTTTCCAGCCGTTTCAGGCCTCAATGGGTTAATGGAGGAGCTTTTTTCCACACCAATTAAGTCATCAAATAAAACATGTAAGCTCTTTCTGCAGAAACCTACTATGAAGGAGGAGAAAGGGCATGAAAAAGAAAAGAGAAAGGACAGAGTGAAAGCTGCTGCTTTCACTGATGTGAAATGGCTTTCCAGGGAGGTTAGAGGTCTCATTTAAAAGCAATAAAAAAAGGCCAAATTCTGACGTGATGAGTCATTTGTTTGGGCATCAGACGAGAAGACTGACGTGAGCTTTGAGTCCCGGTGGAAGGAAAGGTCGCCGTCCGGGCCGAGAGAACGGGGATAAGGGTTGAGCAGAGCGTGGGCGCCGGCGGACGGGCTCCGGGGACGCCGCCGCCGGCTGAACCGTGGCCGACTCCGAAACACTAAAAACTAGAGACTAGAGACAGACGGCGGCTGACGTGATCCCTCGTTTCGCCGCTCGCCAACATCGGAGAGAGCGGCCTTTTCCCCCACTGACTGCGGCGTTCCCGATAGAGAATTCAGCACGGGTGAGTCATCGGAGTCACTCGGAAAATGGTCGGAATGTCACGGCGCCCGGGCATGAGAAGAGAGGAGGAGGAGGAGGAGGAAGGAGGACGGGACGGCAGCTGGCAGACGGCAAAAATGTGATTTAAATGGTGAAGTTTGGAGCGTTTCAGAAAGTGGAACAAAGGGCTGCTCTGTCTCCGTCTACAGCATGTTTTCCTCCCTCGTTCTCCGTCTTCTCCTTCATGTTTTCTTTATCTTTACCGTCCTTATCGTCTCTCAAAGTTCCTCTCATATTTTAACACACACTCAACGAACTGGACTTACACAGACATAAGGATACACCAAGGAATGAAGGAACCAAATAAAGAAAGCTAGAATTGAAAAAACATTTTCGTTAACTGGAATAAAAAATAAAAACGAGGTTTTTTTTAAAAACGATAACCAACTGAAACTGTATTTTGTGGTTACAAAACTAACTAAAACTCACTGAAATTATAGTGAAAATGTACTAAACTAAAACTAATAAAAACTAAACTAAAACAAATAAAAAACATTTCAAATTTACGAGGAAAAAAGTGACAAATTTGCAAGAAAAAAGTGACAAATTTACAAGAAAAAAGTGACAAATTTACGAGAAGAAATTGACAAATTTAAAAAAAAAAAGTCAAATTTACGAGAAAAAAAGTGACAAATTTACGAGAAAAAAGTCACAATCTTTTTTTTTTTATTTACAAACATTTATTGTGACTTTTTTGAATCTGGCACCCAACAATTACCCCAATACAAAAAAACTAAAACTAATAAAAACTAAAATTTCCAAAAATAAAAACTAATTAAAACTAGCAAACTCACTCTAAAAACTAATTTAAACGAACTGAATTTGAAAACAAAAAAATCACAATGAAATTATAACTAAAACTAATGACAAATCTAAAACTATTATAACCTTGGGATACACCAAAACGTATTGTAGCAACTAGAATATTCCTGTTGTTGTCTCCCATTATTCTTTCCTCAGAGAATTAAAAATCGAATGATAAATGTTCAAAATAATGACGAAGTGTTTCAAATAAAGAGTTGTAGGAGCAGTTATTACATAACATGATGGACTGGTTTCACACCAGTGGGAGGAGTAGAAACCAGATCAATGTGAATTAAAATAATAAAGAAATACATCAAAAGAATAAACAGAACAAATGTGAAGCAGAATGACTCAACAGGAGGAGCTGTTTCTGTCCCGTGAAACGACACAAATCATAAATAATGAGCGGTGAATGATAAATATCCAGAGAGGGAAACCTCCCTGTTACATCAGAGAGAAGATAGAAATGTGTGTTTTCATGACCGAGAGGCTCGTTGGCTGACAATCAGAGTTTGAGACACACACACAGGCCATATGACACTACCTGCAGTCATGTTGCATATAGTAAAATGCTAGAAAAATCTATAAAAATAGCTCTAAAAATGTATCTAACGACTTAATTATAAATATGAAACCTGTTACTATTACCAGTAGTTGGTGTTTTGTCTGATAAATGACTAAAAAGGCAGATTACTTAAATACTTTTTGATTCACTTAGTCGTGTAAATGTTGAAAAATGCAAATTCTGTCATAAGATATATAAATAGAAACTATTTCACAGTTTTGCCTTCTGTTCTGTCCCTTTTCCATATCTTGACGGCCGTTTCATCTTGCAAGATTTATCAAAACATAATTTGTCTGTCACTTGACGTGACCTGACCTCTGTGACAGCGATCTGACCGTCTAAAGGGGGGCAAGGCAATGATCTGTGACACCGATCTGACCGTCTAAAGGAGGGCAAGGCAATGACCTGTGACACCGATCTGACCGTCTAAAGGGGGGCAAGGCAATGATCTGTGACAGCGATCTGACCGTCTAAAGGGGGGCAAGGCAATGACCACACGTCACATTCCTCAGCACCACAAGTGACAAAATGTCATTGTTTATCTGTTAATTTATTTGTCGTGATGGCGACAATGGGCATCGAAAATTATTGTTGTTTTGTTTTTTTTCTCCCTCGAGGGTAACTGGCGGCGCCCCTCCAGCAGATGGAGCTCTAGGCGACCGCCACCTAGAGCCGGCCCTGGTCCCAGTCTAGTCTCACACTGAGATTTTAGACAGACTGTCAATCTAGCAGGGAAACTATTTACAAGACTACAACTAGATTATTTTAGCAGTTTTTTCCATCTTGCTCTTAGTAAAAACTGACTAAATGGAGGAGAAGCAGCTTTTGGCTCCAGCTGCTCTAGTGTGTGACTCAGTGGTTTGTGTTGAAAACAACAACAACAACAACAACAACAACAACAACAACAACAAAAAGAGGAGAAGACGCCACAAAATGCCCCTCACAAAGCTGGAAAAGGGTTTCTGTTTTTATCACATGAAAATGTGACTATTTTACAGTAAAAAAAGATATAAGGAAGAATTGAGAAGAGCAGATTACTTCCTTAAACTGAACGATGGAGATGATCCAGTAAAACTCCTAGATTTACTAAAGACTTTCAGCTTCTAGTCTGGGACTGGAGATATCAGCCCAGAATTACCCAGAAAACATCCAGTTTTCCCCCAAAAAACAGCAGCGGCCATTGTTTTACAGCAAGGAGATGGATGACGTACACGGTTAAAGTGATGATTAGAAAGATAAGAACTTTAGTTTTACACCACTTCACTACCTGGAATCATATCACCATTTATTCTAGTAGTTAATGTGAAAATGTTGATAGAATGTGAGCCGACTGGTGATTCAGTGACTTTATACTGATTTATTTTAACTCTATATTATTATTATTCTGACTCTCTTACCTGCAGCGTGTCGAAGCCTCTCTCCAGGTACGTCCCGTACTTGTTCTTCTCTCCCGTTGAAGCGTAGAATTTACTCCACCAGTCCATGAACTCCTCCTCCTGTTGGTCACAGGTTAAAAAAGGGTTCAAAGATTGAGATTAAAACGACAAATGTGATTTTTTTATAAGACATTCCAAGGTTCAGCTTCAGTTTGGTGTTTTTCTCAAACATCAAAGGACCTAAACTTTGTGTTTTTCTGTTTCTACACGTGTTTTCATTGGTTTAAACTCTTAATTTTGATCCAATAATTGAGGAAAAACATGTTTAATGGTCCTGATTGTTAAATTACACTGATTTTGATGTAAAAATACAATACATCATATAGATGAATGTAAAAATAAGGCAGCTTTTCTTTTTATTTACAGTGAAACAAAAAAAGTTAAATAACTCGCGGCAACACATTTATCATCAAAAATGTATTAATTTATATTTTAAAAAACTTAAACTATTCTACATATATATTTTTAATATGTTTAATTTCTGTTGATTATCCATATGAGTGTTTTTCTCACATTAAAGGACCTAAACTTTGTGTTTTTCTGTTTCTACAAGTGTTTTCATTGGTTTAAACTCTATATTTTGATCAAATAATAGAGAAAAAACACGTCAAAGTTCATTTCCTCTCCCACTAAAACCCTCGCGGCTCTTTAAATGAAGCCAACATCTCTGATTGTTCAACATGTGAACTCCTGTTGTGACCTTTGACCTCCCAGACTCATATATATATATATATATATATATATATATATATATATATAAAGTCTGCAGTGAGAGCAGCACTTTGTCTTTCTCAGAGCTCCACAGGAGGAAAAAAGCAGCTTTTCATGATTTTTCCAATGATGGCATGTCAGCGAGGAGCCGGCCAAGTCACGTCAACACCAGGAGAACGTTCCTCCGGTTCCTCTGGTTCCTCCGGTGGCTCCCAGGTCAGAGTGGACGGCTCTAAAGGCTCTAAAGGCTCTGAGGCAATGGAAACGGGCAACTCCACCACGGGAGCAACAAGAGCAACACGTGGACAAAACCAACACGACACCAGCACGACAACTAAATGTTTATGTAGGAATCATAGTTATTTTGTGTCTTTTTGTGTTTTTGGGGGGCATTTTCTGTCATTTGTGACATTTTTTAGTCATTTTGTGTGTTTTTATTTGTAATTTTGTGTCTGTTTTTAGTCATTTTGTGCGTCTATTTTAGTTATTTTGTGTCATTTTTGGTCATTTTGTAATCTTGTGATTGTGTGTGATCCTGTCATCCAACTCTGTTTTTCATTCTAGTGGGACTGCATTTTATTTGTGTCTTGTATGTTTAGCATAATGAATGTGGTCATTTTGTGTCTTTTTTGGTCATTTTGTGTCTTTTTTCGTGTCTTTTTTTGGTCATTTTGTGTCTTTTTTAGTCCTTTAGTCCAACATAAAATGTGATTTTAATCTTTTTTTTTAACTTTCAAAACACTATCAAGCTCAATAAAGAATTGTAAATGTGTCAAATGTGACCAAAGGTGTCAAATCTACCATATAAGAGGGTTCCATCCAGTTCTATCATTTGATACTAAATCTATTTGAGCTTGTCTCCAGTTTTACTTGGTATATCATCATCAAACTGAAACTGGTCTCATGGAGTTTACAGCCAGAACTTTAGAGGTAAATGTACAGTAGGGCTCCACGCTGCTTTGTTTTCTAGTCTGATGGAGGCAACAAGTCTGGATTATTTGGAGCTGCCGGACACTACACAGGGTTAAACTAGTAACTGTGTTTAAATGAGGACACGTCTCTGTGATGTGACTTCATCTGGTCTGGGGACCAGGACTTTGATCTTCATCCTCCTCAGGATTCAGGATTTAAGTCACAATAAGTCTCTCAAGTCTTTGGTGCAAAGTCCAAAGTCAAGACCAACAGGTCCAGAGTGTGATGAGTCACTGGAGTAAATATATTCATTAAGCTTTCTAAATGTCAGAAGTTATTCCTGTTGGTGGTTTTGATGCTGTGAAGCTCCGAGAGTCCACACCTTTAACCACACCGAGTCATTTACTGGATGATTTTACATGTTTTTTTCTTTTCTTTTCACATTAAGTGCCATAAAAAATAAGGTAAATTACTTCATTACAAATATTATATATATATATATATATATATATATATATATATGAGCACTTTTCTAATGTTGGAGTTCGTTAAAGTCCAGTCAGTCTCAAACAGACGCTTGCTTTTTTTTTGTCATTTTGCGTCTTTTTTGTCTTATTGTGTATTTTTTGGTAATTTTGTATCTTTTTTGTCATTTAGCATTTTTTTTGTCATTTTGCATCTTTTTTTGTTATTTTATGTCTTTTTTTTCGTCATTTTGCGTCTCTTCTGCCATTTTGCATCTTTTCTGGTCATTTTATGTCTTTTTTTTGTCATTTTGTGTCTTTTTTTGGTCATTTTGCGTCTTTTTTGTCATTTTGTGTCTTTTTTTGTCATTTTGTGTCTTTTTTTGGTCATTTTGCGTCTTTTTTCAGTCATTTTGTGTCTTTTTTTGGTCATTTTGCGTCTTTTTTGTCATTTTGTGTCTTTTTTTGGTCATTTTGCATCTTTTTTGATCATTTTGTGTTTTTTTAATCTTGGTAAGAACCAAATAATCATCAGGTCACTCTGCTCATCACTGCTGGCAGCTTTCATTCATCTTGTTTTAAGAGTTAATTTCTTATTTTAAGTGTTCAACATGTTTATTTCTAGATTTAATAATCTTAATGTAATAAATCTTGTCAAGGTAAATTATCTCTCCATGCAGCAAGATCATTTCCCTCAGATTTACTGTCTTTTTTACAGCGAGCTGACAACTCTCATCATGCAACACAATGTTTGATAACTTATTCAGAACTTTTGCAAAAGGAAAAAAAACGTTCTCCACAGACTTACCCAGAGTAAGAGCTGGAGTCAGCGTTAACACAGAGACACACAAGTTAACTTTCATCACACTGAACACTCAATCAGAGCAGAGGCAAAAAAAAAATGCTGACAAAGTGCAACCACACACTAAAATAACAGGATTAAACACATTTTAAGGAGCTTTTCAACACGTTTCATAATACTTATTCTCATTACACAAGAAGAGGTTTCACTCCAGAATGAAACATACACCATTAGAAATAAAGAGAGAGAAAAGAAATAAATCCCTGTA